>NC_053166.1:55874645-55904598 GCF_016835505.1 Polypterus senegalus
GGTGTTGCAATAGGACACTAAACATGCCTAACTTTTGTAAGTACACTGCAAGGAATGAGCACGCAATTTCAGCTTTCCACCTACTTTGTATATGGAAAGTGGGCGAATTAGTGATGAATCAGTGAGGGCTTTACCTTTTATATGTATAGATATTCCCAAAGGGAAATTGTCTTTTCGCATGACCTTTGAGAGTCACAGTGTAGAATCAGCCGTTGCAGAGCACCCCTGGAGGAATTTTCATCATAAGAGCCTGGCTCACAGTCCCAACAGAATAGGATCCCTTCTGACAGTAACAGGATTTGAACCTGCCAACTTCTAGATACCAGTGCAGATCCTTGGCCACACATCCACCATTTAAATTTAAAATTCTGAGTTGCATAGGGCCAGAGCCTGTCCCTACAGCACTGGGCACAAGTCTGGTAACAACACTGGACAAGGCTCCTTTACATCATCAAGCTCGGACGTACATACACTTTTATCTAAGATGATTAAGCAAATTTTTTTTTAAAGCCATTAAAGGGTTCTTCTGCTACATACGAATTAACTCAAGAGTACAACATTGAAAACCCCAGAAAGACATTGATTCTATAGAATCATATATAATGTAAAAAAATTCCCAACAGAAGTAAAAAAAGAAACATGCACAAATTAGATTAGATTAACGTTATTAATTACGTGGGGAAGTTCAGAAAAACACACTGTTATTTGTGAAATTCCAATATGGTTGTTCTTTATTTGCACCTATAGGTGATGCCCCCATGTGCCTTCTTCAAATGTCAAATGACATTTCCTTGAACATACTGGGATAAGCAAGGCTAACAGTCTTTGACTGAAGTAAACACTAAGCTTTTTCTTTTTTTTTTTTTACTGTAAGCAGCCAAACCAGACCAGATGTACTGTAAGCGATTCATCAAGATGAATCAGATGATCAGTGCCCATGTGACTTCAGCTATCACCTGAGCTTTCAAATCAAAGCACTAAGCACACCACTAATACAATCAGGGGAGTTGAGGGAGTAAACTCCAAGAACTACAAAAGAAACACACATCCACGTCAGAGAAGAAGCATGTGTGCAATCTATGCAGCAACTTCTTCACTATGAATGGTACACATGGGAATATAGCCACCTCTACTGAAATATAATTTTAATCTATGAAATATGAAATCATGTTACTCTGATATTTTACATTTGTATAATATTTTTAGATAAGTATAGCTCATTTTTTGATAGCTTATAAAGTAATGAACTAGAGTCCTGTCCAAAGTTGGATCTTCCATTGTAACCAATGGTACGGTTTCTTCCCAAATTCCCAAAAAATTAATATTTACTTAAATGAAAACTCCAGTTGGGCTGTTTGACTTAGCCGGGTAATGACTTGCACCAGATCTAACCAGGATAAGCCCAAGCAACCTTAAATTGGAACAGTCAGGTTTGAAAAATGGATGGATGAATTTTTGACAGCTCAGACAAATTGTTTATTTTGCTGTTGATTTAATTAATGCCTCAACTGTGGATAGAATATAATTATAAAACTGAACAAATGGATTAATGTTAAATTATTTATTAGTTATTTAAAATTCATTTTAAGATATTCAACATAGTTTTTAAGGCTTTTTTAACATAGGAAGTGCTAAAAAATTGTGATACATACAATAAAAAATAACATAATTTCTTCTGTCCATTTTCTGAACCCACTTATTCTTACATGCAGTACATACATACTTACATACATACATTGTTGAACCTGCTTAATTCAAATCAGGGTTGCAGAAGCTGTCACCGAATGCAGCAGCACTGGGATTTGGGGACAAACAACCTTAGAGAGAGTACCAGTCCAATGCAAAGCACAAATACCCACCCGGTTTCATGACATCAAGAAATGTCTCTAAGGTGCCTTAAAATGCATCAGAGATGCTGTAAGTCATGTATTTCCATCTGACTTGCTGTCACATTTCTTACTATATTACCCTGTCCAGTGCTGTGTCATTTTGAAGCCTAAGGTAGTCACATTAAGTGAAAAGAAACAACCTAAGCCAGATGGGAAACCAGTTCATTTCTAACAAAAGAATTTTGTGTCATTGGAGAACAGATAGTCACCACACACTAAAGTACAGTATATTTAAGTCTGAAGATTGTAAGAAGAATTTTGTGATGTCTGTGTGCTGTAGGTAAATTGGGTTTTCTTTGCACTTGCCAGGCTCACAGCAATTGCATCTACATTAGAAGCTGAATATAAACTTCTCTCATCACAATAATATATAAAAAAACACACAAGCAGCAAAGTATTCCCTCCTTTTTTATTCTTCTTTTAAATTCAGTAAACATTAAATATGGACAATAATAAAATATTTTATACAGATTTCATGCAGGCTGTTTTTAAGTGATCAGCCTTTTGCTCAGACTAAATGAAAATCTAATTAGTAATGACATATATCTCAGAAATGACCTGAGGCTCAGTTGCTTAAATGTAATACCACCTGGGAAAGGCATAAAGGTAAATGCATTTTCAACTATGGCACTGCAAACTCATGTTATTCTAACACATGTGCAAAGTATATTCTAAGAATTCTTGAGTGGCTCTTGGGTGAATGTACAATTTTTTAGAGGAGTCTTTTATCTCTGCCATCTTTACTGGAACTACTTTTTGCTGTCCTGCAGATACATTGTTCAATACCAATAATTCTTTATAAAGATGTAAGCGTACTCAGGTTGGGGCTGAAATTTAAATGCACATTGGCTGCCAATCATTGGAAATGGCAGCTTATTTTAAGAATTTGACACAACAGCAGATAATAAAGCTCTCTAGTTACCTAACCTATATACACATGTGAGTGTGTGCGTGTGTGTGTGTGTAGTGTATTTAAGTAACCCAAGCATAAGCAGCACATACATTTTTCTCAAAACTTTAATCCTCTCAACAAACATTCACACAGGAGAAAAATGCCATCTTGTTTTAATGTGCAACATTTTGGATAAAGTTTACTGTATTAAGCTGCCTGTTAAAATATGCTTTATGATTATGCAAACTGTAATAATGATAATTATTTTTCCTTTTTCTGAATGATTTAAATAGAAAAGAGTAAGGACTTCATGCTGCTTGAAGAATGTACTTAAGGCTACAATTACTTAAAATGTTCTTGCTGTCATTCAGTATCACAGAGATCATGCATTTTCCATTTCTTTTTTATACTATCACTTTTCAAGTGCACCTGTTCACACAAGATTTAATTCTGAATACATTTTTATACAGTATATGTATGAAACTATCAAAGCAAAATTTTCTACAGCATTATGTCATGCTCACAAACATTAAGTCTGAAATGTAAAATGCCGCTAATTAAATAATTAACAATGAATATCTGGGGTATCATGATAGCACAGGGGTTATCACTGCTGCTTCAAGGTCCCTAGTAGCTCAGTGTACAGATTCTCCACTCCCAAAATGAGCATTTTAGATTGACTGGTGGCCCTGTGTGAGAAACAGTGTAGGTGCATGTGTGTAAGTTTGCTTGGTGCTGCACCCCATGGCCCTGCATTTGAATAAGAAGTTTTCAAAATGAATGACTGTACTTATATATATGCATATTCACAACATAAAGAATGAAAAAGAGAGAATAAATGTTCTTCACGCTTGTAAAAAATCTACCTTCTGCTTGCCACTAGGGGTTCTCTACAACTTCACAAATGCCAAACTGACATTCTGACGTGTGTCTGGATTTGCCCACACACTTCTGCAGACAAGCTCTACATAGCGTCCTGTCAATATGTGTATGTAGAACTGTTCGCAAGCCAGATGTCTATCCACATTTTCAGGATCAAGTCAACTCAATGAACTTTGACACATTTTACCGGGAAAAATCAACACCACTAAAATACAAACAACAATTTCCTTGATGCTCATATTTGAAAAGAAAAAGACAGTCACAATCTATTTAAGGAATGGCTATAATAATATATTTTCTCTGGCAGTTTATTGAACTAATTCTGTTTAGTCTCATCCTTTTTTTAAGCTGAAAGTGAGAAAACCTAAGTGAAGCCAGAGAGAAACCTCAAGAAGAGAGGCTAAAAAAATTATTTCACATCCTAGTACAAGATTAATTGGAGTGCCTCTAACCAGAACAGAGTACCAGCAAAGACTTTAATATAATGTTGTAGATGAACAGAGCAATTAAGGGGAGGCAAAGAGAATAATATACTAGTTTATATGATATTATATGTAAGAGTCTTCAACCTGCTCAATAATACATAGGTTATTTTGACATATAGTGGTGTGAAAAACTATTTGCCCCTTCTTGATGTCTTATTCTTTTGCATGTTTGTCACACAAAATGTTTCTGATCATCAAACACATTTAACCATTAGTCAAATATAACACAAGTAAACACAAAATGCAGTTTTTAAATGATGTTTTTCATTATTTAGGGAGAAAAAAAATCCAAACCTACATGGCCCTGTGTGAAAAAGTAATTGCCCCTGAACCTAATAACTGGTTGGGCCACCCTTAGCAGCAATAACTGCAATCAAGCGTTTGTGATAACTTGCAATGAGTCTTTTACAGCTCTGGAGGAATTTTGGCCCACTCATCTTTGCAGAATTGTTGTAATTCAGCTTTATTTGAGGGTTTTCTAGCATGAACCGCCTTTTTAAGGTCATGCCATAGCATCTCAATTGGATTCAGGTCAGGACTTTGACTAGGCCACTCCAAAGTCTTTATTTTGTTTTTCTTCAGCCATTCAGAGGTGGATTTGCTGGTGTGTTTTGGGTCATTGTCCTGTTGCAGCACCCAAGATCGCTTCAGCTTGAGTTGACGAACAGATGGCGGACATTCTCCTTCAGGATTTTTGGTAGACAGTAGAATTCATGGTTCCATCTATCACAGCAAGCCTTCCAGGTCCTGAAGCAGCAAAACAACCCCAGACCATCACACTACCACCACCATATTTTACTGTTGGTATGATGTTCTTTTCTGAAATGCTGTGTTCCTTTTCGCCAGATGTAACTGGACATTTGCCTTCCAAAAGTTCAACTTTTGTCTCATCAGTCCACAAGGTATTTTCCCAAAAGTCTTGGCAATCATTGAGATGTTTCTTAGCTAAATTGAGACGAGCCCTAATGTTCTTTTGCTTAACAGTGGTTTGTGTCTTGGAAATCTGCCATGCAGGCCGTTTTGCCCAGTCTCTTTCTTATGGTGGAGTCGTGAACACTGACCTTAATTGAGGCAAGTGAGGCCTGCAGTTCTTTAGACGTTGTCCTGGGGTCTTTGTGACCTCTCGGATGAGTCGTCTCTGCTCTTGGGGTAATTTTGGTCGGCCGGCCACTCCTGGGAAGGTTCACCACTGTTCCATGTTTTTGCCATTTGTGGATAATGGCTCTCACTGTGGTTCGCTGGAGTCCCAAAACTTTAGAAATGGCTTTATAACCTTTACCAGACTGATAGATCTCAATTACTTCTGTTCTCATTTGTTCCTGAATTTCTTTGGATCTTGGCATGATGTCTAGCTTTTGAGGTGCTTTTGGTCTACTTCTCTGTGTCAGGCAGCCCCTATTTAAGTGATTTCTTGATTGAAACAGGTGTGGCAGTAATCAGGCCTGGGGGTGGCTACGGAAATTGAACTCTGGTGTGATACACCACAGTTAGGTTATTTTTAACAAGGGGCAATTACTTTTCACACAGGGCCATGTAGGTTTGGATTTTTTCTCCCTAAATAATAAAACCATCATTTAAAAACTGCATTTTGTGTTTACTTGTGTTATATTTGACTAATGGTTAAATGTGTTTGATGATCAGAAACATTTTGTGTGACAAACATGCAAAAGAATAAGAAATCAGGAAGGGGCAAATAGTTTTCACACCACTGTACACTTGCCTCTTTGACTGCCTTGCTACACTCAGATTTCCTTTTACCATGCACAAAAATGTACAATATACAGGCAAAGAAAACTTTATGAAGAAGGAGACCTGCACTCAATAACACCAAATGTAAAAAGAAAATAAAAGTCCAAGTTAGGAAAAGGGAAAATTATACTGCCTATATTGGGCATTGAGCCAAGAACAGAATATTACTTTTAGGGATTCTAAATTACAAAGTGTTTGCAGAAGATTGACCTTATGGTTCACAGTAGTGGAACCTTTCATCTCTGCTACAGTCTGGACTTGTCTTTGCATCTGCATTTTGAATTTGGTTCAGTGGGTTGTGTTATACCTTTATGACATTATTTTGGTACACTGTATTAATCCCTGAGGGAAAACATCTTTTCACTTAACTTTTGGTGGTCAGAGAGCAGGGTCAACCATTATACAGCGTCTCTGGAGCAATTTTAAGATTAAGGGTCTTGCTCAAGGGCCCAACAGAGTAGGATCCCTTCTGGAAGTAACAGGATTTGAGCCAGCAAACTTCCAGATATCAGCACAGATCCTTAGCCTAAGGGCCACCAATCCTGATTATGTAGCACACTTTATATCAGTTTGAAGTTAGATGGGGTTGAACCGGTCCTTTTGGTTGTAATGCTTGGGCAGCTTAGTGTGTTTCTATGATTTATATATAATGGTTGTTTAATATGAGCGATTTGGTGATATGGAAACATACATAGTGTCATCTTTCAGTAGGAATATTTTGTGTTTTTCATATATTTTTTCCCATAGATTTAGAAATACTTGAGTAATTGACACCAAGTATATAAAATTGGTCTTTAATGATCAGTGGTACTTTATCAGTGTTTATAATTCCATGCCTACCTTCAGTGCCATCCATAATTAAATTGGTCAGACCATATAAACACGTACTGAATCTTTCATTGAACTTGTTTTGGAAGGTTAACTTACTGGTTTCTCTTATGATCTCTAGAACAGACTCAATGTATCTACAGTCATGTGAAAACATTAGGACACCCTTTGAAAGCATGTGGTTTTTGTAACATTTTTAATAAATGGTTATTTCATCTCCGTTTCAACAATACAGAGAGATTAAAGTAATCCAACTAAACAAAGAAAACTGAAGAAAAGTCTTTTCAAGATCTTCTGTAAATGTCATTCTACAAAAATGCCTATTCTAACTGAGGAAAAAGATAGGACACCCTTGCCCCTAATAGCGAGTGTTACCTCCTTTGGCTGAAATAACTGCAGTGAGACGGTTCTTGTAGCCATCTACCAGTCTTCGACATCGGTCTGAGGAAATTTTACCCCACTCCTCAATGCAGAACTTTTTCAGCTGTGAGATGTTTGAGGGTTTCTTGCACGCATACAGCCCTTTTCAAGTCACCCCACAGCATCTCAATGGGATTCAAATCTGGACTTTGACTTGGCCATTCCAGGACTCTCCATTTCTTCTTTTCAGCCAATCTTTGGTTGATTTACTAGTATGTTTTGGGTCATTGTCATGTTGCATGGTCCAGTTCCGCTTCAGCTTTAATTTTCTAACTGATGGTCTCACATGTTCTTCAAGCACCTTCTGATACACAGTAGAATTCATCGTGGATTCTATGATGGTGAGCTGACCAGGTCCTGCTGCAGCAAAGCAGCCCCAAACCATGACACTTCCACCTCCATGCTTCACAGTTGGTATGAGGTTCTTTTCTTGGAATGCTGTGTTTGGTTTACGCCAAACATGTCCTCTGCTGTTGTGTCCAAATAATTCAATTTTGGACTCATCTGTCCAAAGAACATTATTCCAGAAGTCCTGGTCTTTGTCAACTTTATCTCTGGCAAATGTCAGTCTGGCCTCGATGTTTCTCTTGGAAAGCAAAGGTTTCCTCCTTGCACACCTCCCATGCAAGTTAAACTTGTACAGTCTCTTTCTGATTGTAGAGGCATGTACTTCTACATCAACAGTAGCCAGAGCCTGCTGTAGTTCTCGAGATGACACTTTAGGGTTTTGGAGACCTCTTTTAGCATCTTGCGGTCTGCTCTTGGGGTGAACTTGCTGGGGCGACCAGTCCTGGGCATGTTGGCAGTTGTTTTGAAAGCCCTCCACTTGTAGACTATCTTCCGGACAGTGGAATGGCTGATTTCAAAATCTTTTGAGATCTTTTAAATCCCTTCCCAGACTCATAGGCTGCTACAATCTTTTCTGAAGTCCTCTGACAGCTCTTTTGTTCTCACCATGGTGCTCACTCTCACTTCAACAGTCAGGAGCACACCAAACTAAATGTCTGAGGTTTAAATAGGGCAAGCCTCATTCAACATGCAGAGTAACGATCTACTAATTATGTGCACCTGGTGTGATATACCTGTGTGAGATCTGAGCCAATTTAAGAGGGAATACATGTGAGGGTGTCCTATCTTTTCCTCAGTTAGAATAGGCATTTTTGTAGAATGACATTTACAGAAGATCTTGAAAAGACTTTTCTTCAGTTTTCTTTGTTTAGTTGGATTACTTTAATCTCTCTGTATTGTTGAAACGGAGATGAAATAACCATTTATTAAAAATGTTACAAAAACCACATGCTTTCAAAGGGTGTCCTAATGTTTTCACATGACTGTACTGGATGCCAGACTCTTCTATTTAAATTAACAATTCTGGATATTTTCATTTCATACTTTTCTCTTTCTTGGAGCTAATGACAACATTAAAAATGTGTCCAATTCCTGGAAAGTTTCTTAAAGTTTAGCTATCTTTTTCACTCTCTTAGTTCTAGGGCTGTGTTTTTTGTAGATTTCCTGTCTGACATGAGGATAATAGTAAATAGTTGGTATCCTGATTCACTAGTGTTTAGAGATCCCTATTAAGGGTTATTAAAAGCGGTGTCTGTGTATTCATGTGCCTCATCTTGGGTTTAGTTTACCTATATGATGTCTGGGGAGCTAAAGGAGAGAATAAACCAAACTCTGAATGCGTCCAAAGTTCTTAATATCTCTATCAGTGATGTTTATTGAAATAGTAATTGGAGAATAATCTATGACAGCATTCAATTGGAGTCCAGGTTCCTTGACATCAAAGAACATTATAATACATCAACACAGGGCATTTATAAAAGAAATGCATGAAAAAGCCATGTGTATCACACCTCAGAACTCCTTGTTTTATTCCTAAGTCAACTGGTAACTTGCATACAGCTATGTACCTATGACCAGTTAATGAGCAAAAATTATAAAATGACCACTGATTTTGTACTATGTAATCAATGTCATTGCCCTTGCAAATCTCAATTCTGTTGCATTGTAAATCTGCATGATAGATATTTTATGTTTATAACTGATACACATTTGTTATTTATTTTTAAATTGATGTGGTTGTATATCTTTATATATAATACACTACCATGGCGTTGTTTGTCTGTCCAGGATTTTAAATCACCTGTAGCTCGCAAACCGTTTGGCCTATTGACCTGAAAATTGGTATGCATATACTACGTGACGTCTACTATCTGCTTTCAGGGTGATGCTTGACATCCAAGATTATTCCTTTTCTCTTTTATTTTATTTTATTGTAGAATCAACTCGGCAGCGGCCAGCAGGGCGGCCGTTGGCGATGTAATACGGGCGCCGTTCTCATTCCCTACCACCTTCACCATCACTTGATACCTCTTCATATCTTAAATCATTCTTAAGTGCCGGCTTAAGTGAAAAATTAAAGAAAACGTACTAAGTAATTGCAACACAAACACTGACTTAATCAGTTTTAACGTAAAAGATGCCGATGAAAGAAGAGAAGAAGCAGTCCACTTGGGTGGAGAAAAGAAGAAAACAAACGCATCAACCTCTGAGCAAGCGAATGCTGACATGTTACAGAGAAAGAGTATGAAAACTATGAATGGTCAAGTCAAGTGTATTCACTGCACGTTGTCGTGCAGTCGCGTCATTACTGGTTTATTTAATACTAGCAAAATACCCATACTGCGAGCGCAGTACTGACTTAAAATTTTATCAAGAAGAAAATTAAACTTTTTAAACTGAGGGAAAATATACCAATAATTATTTGTTAAGGATCTCTTTGTATACCGCATTTTGAGTTCGCCCTCTGGTTGTAATATGACTAAGCTGTGCGCTAAGCTTACTCCTGAGCATGCAACGCATACAGTTGGCAATGTGAACAGTAATCTTGTTTCAAATCCCACAGCTTGGATTACTGCTGTCATAATCGGTTTGAGTTTCATGGTTTGTTTCAATGGCGACAGTATTTGTAGGACTTGTGTTGAAGTGACATTCGGCATCTGTCAAGCGTTGTAAGCATACAACCGGTTTCATCGATAACTTCACATCCAACTTTTGGGAGTTTAAACATTCATAAACATCAAAGTGTCCACTACTGAAATCGTCACCTGTGAGTCTAAGATGCTTAAGAGGCACTGGCAGTTGTCGAAAGGTGTAAAATATTTGGCTATTTCGTACACTTGAAAGCGACAACCGAACAATTCAGAGGCAGCCATCAACTCACATGCAGATGCATAGGTGAAGGGCTTAAGCACTTCGCTCTTATAGTGCTCCTGTGTAGTATAATTATCTCCTGTACCTTCATCAGTCCACACCTTGAACCTGTCCTAGTCATTCAATACATAAGACACAATGTTCCTCCGGATATCAAGAGTGAGCCTGATATGGCTGTGCAATATGTAACAAAGAGAATGGAAAAGATAGGTGCCATCTCCGGGCATGGAAACCACTCGGTAAGTGACAGTTCTTTGATCAATGGTGATCACCTCGATAGACATGTTAATGGGGAATGCGGTTGGAATGATAAAGGAAATGGGTACCTGATCAATGTAAAGTAAGTCTAAAATACCTAAACAATAACTATAATCGTAATAAATGAACAATAAAACAGCGGAGAAGCCGTGGATTAAATAAAAAGGCTGTAGTTATCAGCAGGGAGGCGTGAATCACGTGGCGAAGCAAGGAAGGGAATGTAGAGACCGGAGCGACGGACGGCCTTATATAGGCAGGCAGCCAACAGCGTGGGAGGCGTTGGGATGGGGACCCAACGCCTCACATGGTGACCGAGCTGCAGGCTATGGACATATATATGCGTAAGTAGGATTCAGTTAGCGTTGGGAACCCGTGTACCAAATTTCTTGAAGATGGGCCCATAAGTAACAAAACCGTTGAAAAGTTCAATATGGCAGCCGACAGTGGCATCATACCACGAAATAAGTCGCATACATTGGTTTGGTTAGCGCGGGAAGCCGCCTACCAAATTTCGTGAAGATGGGGCCATAAATAAGAAAGTTCAACATGGCAGGCGTTGTCGACGTTATGATCGTTACGTAGAATTTCGAAATGAAACCTGCTTAACTTTTGTAAGTAAGCTGTAAGGAATGAGCATGTCAAATTTCAGCCTTCTACCTACACAGGAAGTTGGAGAATTAGTGACGTTGGAAAGTACAATATGGCGGCCAAAAGTGGCGTCATACATCGAAATAAGAACATACATCGGTTTTGTTAGCACAGGGAAGCCGCCTACCAAATTTCGTGAAGATGGGGCCGTAAATAAGAAAGTTCAATATGGCGGATGTTGTTGACCGTTATCAACCATTATGACCGTTACGTGTAGAATTTAAAATGAAACTGCTTAACTTTTGTAAGTAAGCTGTAAGGAATAACCATGCCAAATTTCAGCCTTCTACCTACAGGCGAAGTTGGAGAATTAGTGATGAGTGAGTGAGTGAGTGAGTGAGTGAGTGAGTGAGTGAGTGAGTGAGTGAGTGAGTCAGTGAGGGCTTTGCCTTTTATTAGTATAGATTTTTGTTACCATTGCTTTTTAGTAGTTTGTGTCTGATGTGTTGTAATACTACATTGTACTGTATTGTCATTGTTTATTTCACTACCAGTGGCAATAGCAACAGATATTTGTCATGGAACTGAATTGAACAGCAGAAATGGAACTGAGCAAGACTGAAGTTGCTTCTACGTTATGTTAGGAAGAAAAAGAGGGAAAAAACACACAAAAGTGCCTTCTACCAAAGTAGAACCTGACAAAACTGTGGAAAACTTGGCCAGAAACTGAAGATTTAAAAGTTTAGTTAGCTAACCAGCTAGCTAATATAAGAAAGGGTTTAGAATCAAGATCAGCCGTCTGCTGTAAATGTTTGTGAACAACACCTAAAATACACATATGCAGGCTTTTACTTGCTTTCTTGGTAGGCACATATAACCACATTAGACGTTTCCAAAGTACAACAAACTTTGAGTTACATCTGCCATATGCCTATACTTAAGACCATTGTGTTTTTACAGAAATATTGTCTCATATGCTTATAATATAAAACCCTTTATTATCGCTGGATTGTTTCAATTTTCATTGAGGAAGGTCTATGCATATTCAGAAATCAGTGCAGGTCTGCTCTGGTTGTTTAAGTCACAGCATATTCATTTGGTATAATAATGTAATTTACATAATGGTCATTACCTACGAAACTAAAAATCATTTAATATCTAAAGCGGTGTCCTTGAGAATGGAGCTGCACAAGCTGACTGCTGAAGAGTTACTTTCCCAGTACATTTAGACTCTTCAATGACTGCTTTAGCAATTTTCAGTTGTTCATGCATAGCTACAAATTATAATTTTATTGCTTAACAGCTTTATTAACACACCAAGCACACGAAAAGCACACAGAGTGAACAGAGAATTGCATTCTTTAAACATAACATGTACAGTATATGTCTCTGTTAATGTAATACATTTTACTTCCCCTGATGCTATCTTGTAAAATAGACAAATTAAAAACAATGCAATCTATGTAAATCCAAGTAATAAACAACATAATATTTTAAAAAATCTTGATTATTTTAAACCACAAATAACAAATGCTGACCTTTGCTTTCCTGAGAATTTCTGAACTCAAATAATTCTCAATCTGTATATCCCTTGCCCTGTTCAGCTGTCTTCTTTCAACCTTCAAGAAGTTCTCTATGATTTTTTTCTCATCACCACCCCCCTCAAAAATAATAGAAAGAGTGCCAAGGGCAGCAAGCCAGGCATTTTTTATTTTTATTTTTTTGCATATGATAAAAACTGTCATAGTGTGGCAATTACTATCATATGCCAGTGACTTCAAAATAGTCCAGAACTATTTTCCTATGCTTTATTTTTGATTCTTTCAATTTTTAGTTTGCCTTGGGCACTGACAATAGGCACTCAGTGGCTGCCAATTCCTGTCAGACACATGTCAAGCATATGGCAAAATGTGCCAACTAAGTTAATTCTGCAAAGACCCAAACAAAAAAGCTCAACTTTAACAGCTATTATTACCAAAAATAAGAGACAAGAAGAAAACCCCTAACAAACATCATCAGTATAAATATACTGTAGTCCAATTAAGAAGCTAGGCAATATTCATAAAATTTAAAAATAAAATTTATTCAAAACATTTTGTATGCAAGCCAAAAATACATCCATAAACCTGTTTTTTTTATTCATATTAATTGAATTAATCTTTCATCTTGCATATACTCTGTTGAAAGAAGAACTATTTTTAATAAGAGAAGTTTTAGAATCTTAAAACTACACATGAAAGCAACACATTAGCATTTTGTCTTACTTTTAGAAACAGAATGTGAAGAATTCAAGAATGCACATTAATCAATCTGAAATTTAGGCCTAATTCTGAATAAAACATATATATATATATATATATATATATATATATATATATACAGTGCATCTGGAAAGTATTCACAGTGCATCACTTTTTCACATTTTGTTATGTTACGGCCTTATTCCAAAATGGATTAAATTCATTTTTTTCCTCAGAATTCTACACACAGCACCCCATAATGACAATGTGAAAAAAGTTTCCTTGAGATTTTAGCAAATGTTTTTAAAATAAAAAATGAGAAATTACATGTACATAAGTATTCACAGCCTTTGCCATGAAGCTCAAAAATGAGCTCAGGTGCATCCTGTTTCCCCGATCATCCTTGAGATGTTTCTGCAGCTTAATTGGAGTTCACCTGTGGTAAATTCAGTTGATTGGACATGATCTGGAAAGGCACACACCTGTCTGTATAAGGTCCCACAGTTGACAGTTCATGTCAGAGCACGAACCAAGCATGAAGTCAAAGGAATTGTCTGTAGACCTCCAAGACAGGATTGTCTTGAGTCACAAATCTGGGGAAGGTTACAGAAAAATTTCTGCTGCTTTGAAGGTCCCAATGAGCACAGTGGCATCCATCATCCGTAAGTGGAAGAAGTTCGAAACCACCAGGACTCTACCTAGAGCTGGCCGGCAATCTAAACTGAGCGATCGGGGAGATGGGCCTTAGTCAGGAGGTGACTAAGAACCCGATGGTCACTCTTTAAGAGCTCCAGAGGTCTTCTGTGGAGAGAGGAGAACCTTCCAGAAGGACAACCATCTCTACAGCAATTCACCAATCAGGCCTGTATGGTAGCGTGGCCAGACAGAAGCCACTCCTTAGTAAAAGGCACATGTCAGCCTGCCTGCAGTTTGCCAAAAGGCACCTGAAGGACTCTCAGACCATGAGAAACAAAATTCTCTGGTCTGATGAGACAAAGATTTGACTCTTTGGTGTGAATGCCAGGCGTCAGGTTTGGAGGAAACCAGGCACTGCTCATCACCAGGCCAATACCATCCCTACAGTGAAGCATGGTGGTGGAAGCATCATGCTGTGGGGATGTTTTTCAGCAGCAGGAACTGGGAGACTAGTCAGGATAAAGGGAAAGATGACTGCAGCAATTTACAGAGACATCCTGGATGAAAACCTGCTCCAGAGCTCTTGACCTCAGACTGGGGTGACGATTCATCTTTCAGCAGGACAAAGATCCTAACCACACAGCCAAGATATCAAATCAGTGGCTTCAGGACAACTCTGTGAATTGTCCATGAGTGGCCCAGCCGAGCCCAGACTTGAATCCGATTGAACATCTCTGGAGAGATCTTAAAATGGCTGTGCACCGCGCTTCCCATCCAACCTGATGGAGCTTGAGAGGTGCTGCAAAGAGGAATGGGCGAAACTGGTCAAGGATAGGTGTGCCAAGCTTGTGGCATCATATTCAAAAGACTTGAGGCTGTAATTGCTGCCAAAGGTGCATCGACATAGTATTGAGCAAAGGCTGTGAATATTTATGTACATGTGATTTCTCAGTTTTTTATTTTTAATAAATTTGCAAAAACCTCAAGGAAACTTTTTTTCACATTGTCATTATGGGGTGCTGTGTGTAGAATTCTGAGGAAAAAATGAATTTAATTCATTTTGGAATAAGGCCGTAACATAACAAAATGTGGAAAAAGTGATGCGCTGTGAATATTTTCCGGATGCACTGTATATTATCAGGCACATAAATACTATGTTTTTTTTATACTATACAGCATACTATATGATCCCCTAAGACTCTGTAACTCGGTATGTTTCAAAAATAGAATTAATATATGGATAGACATAAGACTATTAAACCTGCTTAATCAAATTCTGGGCTGAAGGCCACTTAATTTGCTACACATGCATGTATTGTGGGTCTGACACAAAACATGCCTACAGTATACAGTAGCTATTGTAGTACACAGAGTAGGCCTTGCTCAGATATCTAAACTGCTCCACTGACTATTGATGCTTGCTTCTGGATTTAATGTTTTCCTTCTCTTCAGTATTACAGCATCTGTCCCACCCAAATTGTAATGGTTACTGCTGTTATCTCACAGATCCATTATTCTTTGAGGACAAGCAAATTCTTCCTTATAAGTGTGTGGATTTTCCTGAAGTTCTGTATTAGAGTAAGTGGGTGAATACGTGGGTCCTGTGATGGACTAGAAGGCAGGTCAGTGTTGATTCCTAGGTCACAATTCTCATGACCCAAAATGGCTCTGGAGCAGAGAAGGCTACATGTGGACCTAATCTTCAAAATTCTCAAAGGTATCGATAATGTTGGTTCATCACAATCCCTTCAATTGAATAATGTACTCAAGTTCATCGCCATAAATTAAGACAGCACTTCTTTGCAGAAAGTCATAAGAATCTAGTACCAAAACTGCAGTGATTCTGATCTAATATATATTATTTTCTACTTTTAAAATCAATAAACCACTTAAAATTTTTATGTTTTAATTTAACATATTTTCTACAAAATGGATTATGTTTTTAATGTTTTATTGGAATTCTAACACAATCTTACTGTAAACCAAATCATAACATTTTACAAAAAGCTTAAATCACAAAACTAAAAATGAATTGGATCCCAGTCGCCCCACAAGAAAGACTTTCTGAGACTAAGGTATTAAAGCTTATGAAACTGTTTCTGGACAAAGGCAGAACCGTAACAACAGTTGTGTGGAGGTTCCACCTGCAGCTAAAGTCACTTCAGTACACTAATAGTCAGACTACCCCTCTGCCATTGGGCTTCACCCCTTCCTGTGTTTGTGTGATGATTACATTCTTAACACTTTTTATAGACAGCTTACGCTCTGTCAGGTTACAAGGGGAAGGTTTTTCGACCACTTTCTTCAAAATTACACATATTTTGATTTTTATTTAGGTCCATGTCTGTCTGCGTCAGTCTTTCCTTTTGAGCTATCCTAATGAGTTGAGGACCAGCAAGGTGAAGCTTTGGCACTGCAGCTTCACTGATCCAGCTTTTTGGGTTTCAGTCCAGCACCCAGATGATGTTACTATGTTCTAATAATGTCTAAATTAAGTTTTTCATCAAGTTATTAAAGTTTTGTTTCAACTTCTTAAAATATGTTGCATGTGTGACAGATAGGGGTGCTATCGCTCCCTTGAACCCCTGTCCACTACTCCAGACACCAGGTAAAAGTCAAAACTTTGACTTTATTTAAATGCCACAGTGCACAAAGCACCCTCTCCTCCACTATACTCATACAAATAATAATCACAATAATACACAATCCTCCAACTCCCATATCGTTGCCCTCCTACCACACAGCTCAGCTCCCGTCTGGGAGCTCCCACAGTCCTTTTATATATCCTGACCCGGAAGTGTTCCCAATCCCCAGTCCATGTGATCCGGTATCACTTCCGGGTCAGGTAAAAGTTCTTTTCTTCACCCGGAAGCCCATCGCTCTTCCTTTGGAACTTCCAGGTTAAAGGGCACAAAGAAGTCTTCGGTCCTCCCTGCAGCTCCCTGTTGCGGTCCCTGTGGTATCCAGCAGGGTCTTGTACAAAAACTACATTTCTCATGACTCCCTGCTGGTCTTCGGGGCACCTCCATACTGCAGAGAGAGCTCCATCTGGCGGCCTGGGGGTATTGGCCGGGATGACAAGCCGGTCACATTTTACATATGTTAGGTAGATTAATAATGTTAAATTAATCCCAAGAGCATATGGTTATGAAGCCTTACAATGTAGTCTTGTCCCAGTACATTGCAGATTTCTTCCTGGCACTCATTGTTGCTAGGATAAATTTAATACCTGCCCCATGTCAAAACCCTGTGTTTTATCATGTAAGGGTTTTGAGGTGAAGGATTTTGGGGTTGACCCTTTCCTAAAACATTAGATACTTTTATTACCACACACAAATTCTTTGTTGTGTAGACCCTCACATATGTCTTCTACACCAACTCTTGTTCTCTTATTCTTGCATTCAACTGTTCTGTAAGGAGAAACAGCCTGTAGATGCAACACACTCTCAGCATGGACTACAACATCACTCAGGACAAGTCTTCTATTAGAAGGTGTCTCCTCCTTTCTCCATAACTCAGACAGCAAGACAGAGCAACAAGGCAAGTAAGAGGAGCAAGCAATAAACGTTTACTGAATCATAATAGATTTTAACATACTGTATTTAATAGATTTTAACATTCTTGAATATTCTTACTGTGCCAAAATGCAAAAGCAAATAAAAATGTAAATGAGTATAGCAAATCACCATACAACCAGGAACAGTTCAGGAGCTGTCAAAGATGATGCTGGCTGACACACCCAATGTGTGTCAGCTCTGAGTCTCTTACGGTTACACTGCTGCATGTTTGTGTTCTTTCTTCTTTTCCTACTTCCTGGTTCTTCTCTTCAAATCAATATATACTTTTACTTTAAGCTGATGACTTTTTAGAGCTTTTCAGGACCAAGGTGAACACCTCTAATTCCTTATCTGTCCATTGTCATTCTAACAGACAATATTAGTACATGTTCACAAGGTGTGCGTTAATGAAGATAACCAATGGTTCGACAGCTTTGCTTTTATGCATATGGAAGTCCAGAAAATGACCATTACAACCTGGCCTTTCTTAAAATACAATTTTGCACAAGGTGCTTGTCTGCTCTTCTGACTGCAGAAAAATCCCCTCTCTGTTAAACTGTCTTCTTCCCCTGCTAATCAACTTTAAAGTAAAAAGAAAAACACAGTTTAAATATGCATAAAAATGTCTAAAATATTCAATAATTCAAAAAATATAAAATATTAGCTTTTGTTCTTGTCCTGCCATGGACTGGCAGAGCTGCTTTCTGCATTGTGAGCAATGGTGGGGGGATAGGCTCTGCCCACCGTGAATCTGAATTAGTTGAAGCAAGCTGCAAACTTATACAGTATGTAAATATTGTAAATCTATATTACATACTAGCTGTGTAAGCCCATGCTTTAAAATCCTTGGGTCCTAGAAACTATTGAAATCATCAGAAAAAAATAGAAATTTAGAGATGTCAGGAAATTGAAAAGAACTACTCTGGGTGTCTCTCCCCTAGGAGGTTTCGTTTTGTCGATGTGCTTGCACTGCTTGTACATTAGTGGCAGGAGGAAAAGTAAAAGGGATACCATTTTGCTGATGTGCTTGCCATGCTTCTGTAATAGCAGATAAGAGAGTGGCTCTCTTTTCAGATGTTTCATTTTGCCAACATGCCAGCCTCACTTGCATATCCTCGGAGGTGTAGCCCTTAACTCAACTCCACCTCTCACTTCCAGGCCGGACAGACACACAAACTTCTATGCATAGACGTTTATATATAAGATATCATACTAAAATCACATTCCTGAAATTATTTAAGCAAGTATCAGAAAGTCATCATTGTGTTATGTAAATGTGTAATTAGGGTAAATGTTAAGGGTGTGTATTTACAGTTAAGGTTAAAACTAACTATAATTTCAGTATTCTTACAGAGGGCGGATGTTTTTTGAAAAATCTGTCTATAGTTGTCTCCATCTAGTTTTCCTCCTTTTCCTAACAAAGAGCATCCCAGAGTTTTACAGATCCTAGAATATTGTTGTAAAATGCACACATTGACCAATTTTGAAGTTTTGATAGGTATCACATTTTAGCTTCTTGTAAAATGTACATGACATTCAGTTGCAAAGTAGGAAGCATCTCTGGTCGGGGCAACAGTCCATAGCAGGGCTCTTATCGCAGAGAGGTGATAAAGTGCAGATTCACAATAAAAATGTCATTATGCAGGATACACGAGGTTGCCCATTAACCATGCCAGCCTTCATGTGTTAAAACATAAAATAATAATTTTCATTTTATGTCATCTAAACTTAACTGTGTTTCAGGGGATATTTGAAGCCTTTGAAATCTCTTAATATTAATTTCTTGATCTGTGTCTTTCTACAATTTTTGCCAAATGGTCTTTTGAATCTTCCTTTTTGTCCATAATTGACATTTTACTGTAAGATTCACTATCCAGCAAAGTAAAGCCAACAGCAATAGCTGCTTTTATTCTAAAATAATCCTAGACAATACAATGGCACACAGGTGGAAGCCAATTATCCTGATGTTAGAAATGGAAGGCTTTTGGCTATGTCAGCTTCAATTTACAAGTAGAATTAGAAAAGGGGTGTACATTTCTTTCTTTCTTTCGATTTTTATTGAATTTTCAGAACCCTTGTATCATTCTTGGGCGGCACAGTGGTAGTGCTGCTGCCTCGCAGTTAGGAGACCTAGGTTCACTTCCCGGGTCCTCCCTGTGTGGAGTTTGCATATTCTCTCCGTGTCTGTGTGAGTTTGCTCCAGTTTCCTCCCACAGTCCAAAGACATGCAGGTTAGGTGCATTGGCGATCCTAAATTGTGCTTGGTGTGCCCTGTGGTATGTTCCTGCCTTGTGCCCTGGGATCGACTCCCATGACACTGTTTTAGGATATGGTGGGCTGGACAATGACTGACTGTATCATTCTTCTCCATGTTTTAGGACTGGTTAACTATCTTATTGGATGTCGCTCAGTTTCAGGCTGATATCCCAAATCTGTGGTGCTTTTTTAAGAGATGTGTAGACCTTCTACACTGTAATGTACATTTCAGGATATTATTTGATGCACTGATATTGAAAAAAGTAAGAATGACAAGGTAACAAATGGGTGTATTTTAAAATATTCTGTAAGTGTAAAAGTATTCAGAGGTTTGTCATCTTATATTCTGAGAATTATGTTTTATTCTGACATGAAACACTCTTCAGAAAGATGATAAAATCTAGATGCAGCTACAAAAATAGAATTATCTAACCATTATTCATTGATTTATTTGGGGATAATAAGCTTATTTCTATAGAGGGTCAACAGTGACTGCATTATTTATTACATATACTAAGTACCTTACATACAGTATATAAAATCAAGGAAGGTGCATAGTTTCAGCTGTGATATATCAACTTTTTGACAGTATTAATAAAATCTTTTATCTACCACAGTCATATCATTTGTGCTAAAAGTCACTCAATGGCCAGTCTTACAGTGCTGATTTGTAGTTACTATTGTTGCTAAATCAAACGTATTATTCACAACATTTTCATTTTCTAAAGTTAGACAGTTTTGATTCCAGTTTTCTTACAGAAATGTATAATAATTAAATGAACAGAATGTATGAGTAGAAACCATCATCACCCTTGCATTTCCTGCCTACTACAGACTGTTTCCAAGCAGCATCAATTAGCACTAAATCTTCCCATTAGGATTTTAATCTGTTTTCCTATCAACCTATAATGACATTTTCAATTCTATGATGACTACCATTAAATAATAAAATGAGTAGAGCGCGATTTTCAGCTGTGAAATTTTCCAGACTAATGTGCATGTACAAGAAAAAATGTACATAGGAAATTTAGTCATAACAAGTTTCATGAAATGTCAGAAAAGATTTTGTCTCATGTAGCCTACTTATCACACTCCATAGACTAGACAGCAAAAATAATCTGTATGTTTTTACGTGAAATAAATGAGGCAATGTCTAGCATTTTGCTGGTGAAACCTAGGTTCAAGAAACTGAAAACCAAATTTCAATTAAATGTAGCATTAGTCTGCAAAGATTTTGAGGCCTTAGGCACAGCTCTCCATGGGTTCAAGGAATACATTTTGCAGTATATTAAACTTTAGCCTTCACATTCGTTAACCTGGTGAAGTATCTTCTGTTCTAGTCAAACAAGACATATGCTGTATATTGAACTTCAGATCATCAGTCTTTGATTCTACAGAGTCGTATGTTGAAGCAGAAACATTGACAACCTTCAAGAAGTATCTCAGAGAGATGTTGAGTGAGCTTAGCTATTAGCTAAGCAAATGAGATTGATGAACTAAATGGTCATCTCTTGTTTGTTAATTTTATCTTCTTCTTCTGCGTCTTCCTGTAACTGGCAAATGTGTTGCTGTGATCTACTAAAATGTTTTCCACAATGCTGAAAAGTATTTCTAAATGCTACAGTTAGGCGATTTGAATCTAAAAATTCATTATTTCATCAGCAAAGGTCATTGCCATGTATTTTAATGTTTCCTTCAGCTTAAAAAATAAATTGATGCATCCTCCAAAATTAATTGTGAAATCAATAAAAGGACTAAAAATTACTTCAGTTACACTTTAGCTGCTTCAGAAATTAGTTCTTCACATTATAAACTGCTTCTTATGTAGTCAGTTGTGACACTATTGTGAGTTTCCATTTTATTAAAATTAAATAATAAATAAAGATATATGTTTACAAGAAAAAAATGGATCAGTCCTTTGTTATGCTGTCTGCACAGGTCTCAACAAAAGGTTCAATTTTCTCAGATTTGATACAATCTCCCTTTAGCTGCCCAGGCATCACTAATCAATCTCCTCTTACCCGTAACATATGGAGGTCCTTTCTTTTAAAACAGGAAACCAATCTTTATACCTTTTCATTCTTTTTAATAATTAGCAACCATGTTACACATAATCTTCACTAAATAACCTTCACAGTATATGAATCCTGATCATTATCTGTTTGAGTCTAGTCCTGTAAGGTATAGATTGCTGATTGACTTCTTTATGTACAAACTCTATTTATTACACATGTCTTGAATTCTCATGTATCATAAATACATTTAATTAATGATTAGTAATTCCACTCTCACTTTTATTTTTTGCTACAGAACAAAACACCCACAATTTGCAACAACTGTAGGTATTGTAAAAAGTGAAAATAAATAAATAAATAACCTGGATAATTAACACCAAGCTTGAGTAAATCACATTTTTTAACGAAAAGGATTTCAAGCAAAGCTCAAATATATCTAATAAATGTAATGTTTCTGATCTAAAGTTACTACACCAATGCACAGCAAAAGCTACGTACTGAGATCATAGCAATGTCCGTGGGTCTTCTATGACAAACTAAGTCACCCATCATTTAATTCGTTTTCTTCATTAGATTTCAACTGCATGCCCGAGTCATATGAGTCACAGGTTAATAAGATTAAACAGTTAACTCATGTGTAATATTTCATGGAAGCAAGGCAGAAATGTTTTACTCCAACAGACTGACAAATTGAAAATTTGCCATCTTAAAGCACTGAGTGATGGCTTGTAAAGTGAAGTGTGACACAAGAGTTTTTTCTTAACTTGTTTGCTCTTAGAATTCCAGCTGGCATCTAACTGAAGATCACATTTTGAGGAATTTGAGATTCATTACCATGTTTCAACTCCAGCTTTAACAACATGACAAATGAGAAAAAGAGGACACAGCCTAACCCTACATTGTAATGTTATCAAGAAGACTTCAATAGCAGTGTGATTTTTGGTTCATAAATGACGATTAAAGATAATTAAATAGAGCATTTTGATATACAGTATTTTTCTTAAAGCTAACTATAGGAAATTTTAAGCTCACCAGGTTTTTTGTCATTTTGGCAAAAATGAACATGAGGACAGACATTCTCTGGACTAGAACAACATCATACTAGACAGTAAATAAAACACTTAGTTATGCTTTTAATTAATTATTTTAAAAATAAAATAGCCCTTCTAGTCATACATTTTATATAGAAGGTCTGTAGTTATTCTAAACTGTCCCTGTATGAGTGAATGTCTGTGTGTGGGATGTATGTGAGTGAGTGTTCCCACATCCAACCCACATGTTAGGTTTTGTTATACTGTATTACCTTTCATAATTAATACCAGTTGAATGTTAACAGTTGTCAAGTCTCAGCTGGGGTTCAAATTCAGGTTCTGTGACTCTTTTATTCATTTTTGATTCTTTATGTTATTATGTACATCATTCTTTATTTTTGGTTTTGTCTATGAATATCAGTTGCCTTTGCAATGGTCCAGGTGTTTTGTGAGTGGTTTCCCAAGAGAAGGGGCCACCTGCTGATCACCACCAGGAACTGCCATCTACCCTATAAATCCAGAAGGTTTTTCACAGTTCCTGGAAGTTCATCCTTAATGCACTTCAGAGGGGTGAGTTCTTGTGATTTCCATGTGCTGTTTGACTTATTATTCTGTTTTTCAACTATTCCAAGGATTTCATATTTGCCTCTAACAGGAATTATATGCCTTTTGTACCCTTCGGAACTTCTCAGTATTAGAAAGCATTTTTCTTGTGAAGAAAAATATTTTTATATATAAAGATTCTTTTTTGCCCTACCTACTAGCGCAGTTTGTCTACTCCCAGTTTGTCATTTTTTGGGACTATGTGCTTTGAAAGTGTTTAGTGATTGGTATTCCTAGCCCACAAAAACTCAAGACAGTTTTAAAGTGACTTACTCGAGGTCAAAAATAGCGGAACACAAATGATCAGATACATGTTTAAGTTGACAAATGCACTTAGCTAGTTTCCCCTTACCAGAGTCAGTTTAATTTACTGGAAAGATATGGTCAAACGTGTGCATACCATTTATGGTAGGAACCCCAAGATCAGAGACTAGGGTGGCCCATTACTGACTCCAGAAGATGACTCATCTGAAGAACTATGATGTCACTTCTGGTAGCATCTGGGAAGTCCCATCACTTGTGCTCCGTGGTCTACTTATGGAAATGCCATGCCTGTTCATTTCAGAACCTGCTTCTGAAGGAGATGGATCTAGCTCTCAGCGCATCCTGGACAATTGTGAAGACTGGAAATCATGCTGTCCAATTTTTTTAAATAAAGAAAATGTATATGTACCATAATAAAACCCAAGTAGAAACATTATTCACATAACACAAATGAAGGGGGGCTACAAACCCATGTAAGCAAAAGGGTACCTGTACTGTGTAAAGTACATGAATAAAAATAGGTTTTCATTTTCCTTTATTGCACATACATGTGTCAAAAGAACTACGAAAATCAGATACTGCTTTAAGATGACAGGATATTAAAGTTTTGAGTAAAACTGCAACATAAAATCCACAGCTCTCTCCAGTCCTTGGTTACTAAGATACTGTGTTCATCATTTTTCAGAGGTTAACCACTTTAAACAAGGTAATCTAAAAAGGTCACTTAGTCAGAGACAAATACTGAATTCCTTTTAACCATATGCAAAATTAAAATGAATAAACAGTGAAGTAAGAAAATATTGACAAATTACATAGATATCAAAGCTACATTGAAAAGACCCAGGACAGGACCTGAGATGTATTAAAAGATATTTTGCAGCCATCCATGTACTCACCAAACCTCATCCAGTTCAGGATCACTGGGGTTTTAACCTGTCTCAACAAAGCCGGGCACACGTATGCATGCACCATATGGATTGAATGGTTTGGGAATATATATTTAAAGTTAATAATAAGTAAATACAGCATACAGTATATCTATAAATATTTTACCCAGTTCTCTCATAGAATCTAAAGTACAGTAAGGTTATTAACACAGTTTTGTGTACTCTTTATTACTGAAAGAAGTGTTACGAATAATTTATACTAAGGTGTGCAGTAATTGACCCTAAGGTTTGCAAGTGTTCCTATAGAAACTCAGCAGCAGTAACTGAGATTCATCACTTGGAAAAATAACATTGGCAGCAGAATGGAATTCAAAAATGATCTTTAAAAATCACCAAAACAATGTTCATTGTCCTTGCTAGTCTTGCGTTTCAGCTTCTTAGTAATTATTTGCAAGCTATTGGGTAAGCTTTTGGATTGTAAACAACAAGTAACAAAGAAACAAAGGAGGGGCCTTATGGAGCCATTAGAGAAAGAGAAATCTGCCATGGCCACTCTTCATGCCAGCCTGGAAATGGTGATTCTACTGGGAAATAAGGTCTGTCATTATAAATGTTTTCTCTAAGTAAATT
This sequence comes from Polypterus senegalus, assembly GCF_016835505.1. Lineage (NCBI taxonomy): Eukaryota > Metazoa > Chordata > Cladistia > Polypteriformes > Polypteridae > Polypterus > Polypterus senegalus. The sequence continues at coordinate 55,899,975 of NC_053166.1, forward strand.
TGTTAAGATCACCCAACCTGTAAAAAAGAAAAGTAAAAAGTGGTATGATGGAAGTAAAGAAGGTGAAAGATGGAAGAAAACATGGTATCGTGGTTAGGCTCTTATATTTTAAGATGGATAACTAAGTGAGTTACCTCACTAGATGATGTACAGCCAGACAGTGTGCAGCCAGATCAATTTTCAAAGCTGGGTTTAATTTCAGTTCAGTTTTTTTGATAGTTACTTTACGACATCTTTCTATGAAGACAGGAGCGTCTATTATGATGTGCTAATGGCTAAGTACCTGTCACTCACCCACCATGCAATCTTACATACTGTAGGTCAGTTAATCCGCCAATTCAATAGTTTGGAATGTTTATGCTTTGAACTTTCCAGTCTTGGGTCATTTTGGATAACAGTGCTGGCTAGATAAATTTGTATGATATGTTTAATACTTTACATTGCTAGAATTATTAGAAAGGTCTAACCTTTATTAGAAAGTTGTGAACAAAAGACAATAATGAAAGTGAAACAATGTTGTTAAAAAAGGTCTGGGAAACATTGCATAGGTAATTTACACAACTTTCTTCAGGATGTACTCTACAACCATCTAAACCTTTTCCGTTCTGGGTCTGCAATTTCTTTTTGGGTACTGATAAGGGGATTCAATACATTGACTAAATAGAAGGTAAAACTATGGTAATCTGAAAAAATAGCAATTGTATTCTGAACTGTAACATTCTGTCCTTAAATTCTGAAATGTTGACTATTGTATCTGAAGGTGTAGGGAACACCAAGTTCTTAGGGTTGTGTCTCACCTAGTTTAGTGCTCTTGTTTATTCTGTTTCATATGGGTAAAATATATTAAAGCTTCTTGGGAAGCTCATACTTTGCTTAACTTGTTGACACATACTAGCAAAACAGAAAGTCATTTTTGCTTATTTCTCCCAGAAGAATCATTGAAGAAAGTAGCTTATCCATAACATTGACATAATAATCCATCTCTGACAGGAGATCCATACCAGCTTCACTGATACTTAATATGAAGCTCTCCTCTGATTATCAAATAAGCGTCTGCTTCAATAATATAAATTGGGGCAGTTTGTCTTATTGTCAAATTGAGTTTCTGCTCTTGGGAAATTGATTAGGAAATACCGGATAACATGATGGATGAAAGTTGTAGAGCATTAAGGCTGAATTGACCAATGCCCTGGGGGAAAAAAAACTCTTCAGGGATTAGAACGGAAAAACTCTGGTTAGCAGATCTCATTTTCTGATTTCTATTGCCCTCAAGATGCTTCCTACTTTTGATTTTGGATTAACTCTGACAGCACCAAGTTTCTTCCCGTTATGCTTTTATTAGCAGAATAGTGCCTCCTATATTAATTGTCAGGATTATGTGATCCTTATAGAGATATCACTTTGATCACTAATAATTTTTGAAGTGTTACAAAGTGGATCCATACACTTTATGCTTTTGCTCTTGTTGCACTCTATTTATTTTACAAAATGGCAACATCTTCCTTTGTACAGGTCATAGATCTAATACCTATCATTGACTCACTGTGCAACCCAAAGCAAGTCACTTAATCTGCTTCTGTTATAGAGCTAGACATGTAATGGTACTGTAGAGATTTAAAGTGGAATTCACTACACTAGGCAAAACATAATATAAATGTGTTTATATTATTTGTAATTTTTGTTACTTTTGTCTTCGCATGCATATTAAAGGAACCAATCCTAGTCAGGATATGAAGCTATCAGATATTTATTAAACACCAGAAACAAGTGAAATTATAATTATTTTAGCTAATCAGACTATAATGGAGAAATGTCAAAACATGGTAATAATACGAAATGAACAAATTGAACCACATATAATTAAAAAGCGTAAAAAAATATATCTTACTATTATAGGAAAGATAATGTACTAATTTATATAAAATATATTAGGGAATAAACTACAACTGGTAGAGTGCTAAAATTACAGGAAAACAGAAGATATATCCGTTGTCATGTACAGTATGTATGCTACAGGGGCGTTTTTGTGGGCTCTTTTGAGGTAAATAACCAATGGAAAGAGGTTGTGCAAGTAGGTTACACTTTCTGTTTCTGGTTCTAGACATAAAAGGTAAAACACAGATGGCCTTTGACTTCACATTGGACTCACGTCCGGAAAATGCACCTTCAGCCTGGAATGGCATATAAATGCAGAGCCAACCAGAAGAAGGCATTAAAAACAGATCTGCTTCAGATCTTTATGATTCTTTATGTATGTTTTCTTCACCTATTTGTGCTTGTGTTACACCATGAACTTTAAATAGTTGAAGTAGCAGTACTCTAAACCATCCCCATGAATGAAATGTGTTTCTGTTCTTCATTTATGCACACAAATATTATTATCTATTCATTCATCTCGCTTTATTTCATAGAACAACTTGATCATATCATGAACATTACATTGTTTGCTGTCATTGTTATGATTCACATTCTTTTTTAAAAGGTGGACACACTGGAATAAATGAGGACGACTGGGCCAAAATGATAGCAGTATAAACAGTTTGTTCAGAAGAATAGTCAGTATTGCACAAAAAAGTTGGGAAATTATTTGACTTAAAAAACAGCAAGTAAGCAGGAAATAGTTAACTATACCAAAAATGGTAAAAAAAAAGAATAAAAGAAAAAAAAGTGAAGAGAATATGACAATATCCGTAACACAAGAAGCTTGTGAACAGGAGCTCAAGAGACTCACTGACAGAGCATTGAATGATAGTCAGAAGCCAATTTAAATAATAAAACTCATCATCTGAAATGTGTCTTAGGTGTTCATTAAATAATTACCCTTGTTAGGGAACATTAAACCAAAGGTGTAACTAGAGAGAGAGTGTGAACCTAGAATCTATGGCCAAAACTATGATGTACAGTCCTGGTACTCAAAAAGTTCAAGTATTATTCATAATATTCAATAAAATCCATCACTGTTAGATGCCATTTGAGAGCTGTAATGAGCTGCTTCTAGCTTAAAGTACATGTGTGACTCAAAAGCCATGAATACTAGAGAAACACAGCTATTAAATGGAATTAACGATTGTACTCTATATTTTGTACATGCAAGTCAACTGCACCTGCTGAATAGATATTGCATGTATATTACCTGACCTTCCACCTGAAGTGAGAGAGAGGAAAAAGGGACATGGGCTAGTTGCTTTGTTCTAGTATTGTATGTATTATAACTTTCAATTATAATTCTATTTGTATACTGTATATATCATAATTGCTTTGTAAGTCGCCTTGAACAAAATCAATAAAAAATGAATAAGTCATCACTACTCTGTCTCAAAGACAAACAATGCATAACTTTCTTAGTGAGTTCCTTATTCTGATGGTGGTCTTTGAGTGTTGCCCAGAAAACTGAATTTAAAGAGAATTTTTAGCCAGTGGTACCATGAGTTGGGAGGTGATTTCTAGCAAGGGGTCACTGGCAGGCGATAGTGAGGCTAGGACTCCACCATTTATTTATATTTCTCTATGAGTGAGACTTATTTTTTATTCTTGAAAGAAGAAATCTTGAAAATCTTCAATCCTGAAAAACATATTTTGACATTTTTCAAGGCTCTCATCCTGGATTTTAATGCATTAGATAGGACATTTTATTCATAAACACATGTTCTTCCACACAAAGTCCTTTCCAAAAGAGGAAAGCAGTTAAACATAAAGTGTTAAAATATACAATATTAAACATACAGTATAAGATCTTTTCCACTCAGAGCAGGTTAGGTTTTACACAGGGTAGTACTGATATGTTGAGAAGGCATATCAATAGCTTGATTGTAACTGTTTAATTTAGGGGGAAAGGAGCATGAAGCAAGGACTTTAACAAGGCACATTTAAAATTTTATGCAAGTATCATACATCCATTAACTGAGATGATTCCAATTATAATGTTGAGAAAGACCTTTGAAAATGAAAGCAAGCGATTTCTGATGGCTTAAAATCATAACCCTCACAATATCTTTAGGTCAAATATGACCTATTTATGTGCTGAAAATCACTAAAAGCACCTTAAATTTCTTCTGTTTAGGATGAAACCTTGTGACTTTTCCTTCATATCCTCAAATTAATTACAAGTAAGAAAAAAGTTAAACATCCCATAATTTGTACAGCTTCTAAAAAAATTTTACCTTTCCATGTCCAGTTTTGATCCTCTATAGAATTTAATTGATTTTCTTCTAGATTTAACATGCTCACTTTTTTTGTTCAACCCACAAAACCATCCTAAATGTCATCTGTTCAAATGGTTCATCAGTTAAGATGGTCTGTCAATATAAAATAAGAATTTCATGTTCAGGGCGCCTTAAAAGGTGTGTCAGAATTGGGTCAAAAAAGACTTGTTAGATATAGCATTCAGTCAGCAGACAAAGACATTGTAAGGATTAACAGAGAATCTCTCAAAAGTGCTATGCTTAATATCGTGGCAAAACCTGCAGGAGACTAACTGGGCAGAAGTGGGTTAGAATGCAATTTGCAGCAGGTGGCATTTGGGGCAAAAATGATTTTTGGACAGTGTGTGTTCTATTTAATCCAATTTAAACATAAATGGTACAATGTTATCATTTAATCATAACATCCAATGTGATGTCAGTAT
>NC_053166.1:55905098-55935747 GCF_016835505.1 Polypterus senegalus
AAAACACACAAATATTACTTTCTGTTTAAATTAATACAGAATTCATCTTTTTTCCTTTTTTAAATAAAGTATACCTTTTTGGTATACTTAAGTAATCTTGGAAGAATACGCGGCAGAAAAAATTCAAATGTCAACTATGTTACAGTTTGATTTTAATCGGATGCATTAGGTGTATTGAAATACTGACATCACATTGGATGTTATGATTAAATGATAACATTGTACCATTTATGTTTAAATTGGATTAAATAGAACACACACTGTCCAAAAATCATTTTTGCCCCAAATGCCACCTGCTGCAAATTGCATTCTAACCCACTTCTGCCCAGTTAGTCTCATGCAGGTTTTGCCAAGATATTAAGCATAGCACTTTTGAGAGATTCTCTGTTAATCCTTACAATGTCTTTGTCTGCTGACTGAATGCTATATCTAACAAGTCTTTTTTGACCCAATTCTGACACACCTTTTAAGGCGCCCTGAACATGAAATTCTTATTTTATATTGACAGACCATCTTAACTGATGAACCGTTTGAACAGATGACATTTAGGATGGTTTTGTGGGTTGAACAAAAAAAGTGAGCATGTTAAATCTAGAAGAAAATCAATTAAATTCTATAGAGGATCAAAACTGGACATGGAAAGGTAAAATTTTTTTAGAAGCTGTACAAATTATGGGATGTTTAACTTTTTTCTTACTTGTAATTAATTTGAGGATATGAAGGAAAAGTCACAAGGTTTCATCCTAAACAGAAGAAATTTAAGGTGCTTTTAGTGATTTTCAGCACATAAATAGGTCATATTTGACCTAAAGATATTGTGAGGGTTATGATTTTAAGCCATCAGAAATCGCTTGCTTTCATTTTCAAAGGTCTTTCTCAACATTATAATTGGAATCATCTCAGTTAATGGATGTATGATACTTGCATAAAATTTTAAATGTGCCTTGTTAAAGTCCTTGCTTCATGCTCCTTTCCCCCTAAATTAAACAGTTACAATCAAGCTATTGATATGCCTTCTCAACATATCAGTACTACCCTGTGTAAAACCTAACCTGCTCTGAGTGGAAAAGATCTTATACTGTATGTTTAATATTGTATATTTTAACACTTTATGTTTAACTGCTTTCCTCTTTTTGGAAAGGACTTTGTGTGGAAGAACATGTGTTTATGAATAAAAATGTCCTATCTAATGCATTAAAATCCAGGATGAGAGCCTTGAAAAATGTCAAAATATGTTTTTCAGGATTGAAGATTTTCAAGATTTCTTCTTTCAAGAATAAAAAATAAGTCTCACTCATAGAGAAATATAAATAAATGGTGGAGTCCTAGCCTCACTATCGCCTGCCAGTGACCCCTTGCTAGAAATCACCTCCCAACTCATGGTACCACTGGCTAAAAATTCTCTTTAAATTCAGTTTTCTGGGCAACACTCAAAGACCACCATCAGAATAAGGAACTCACTAAGAAAGTTATGCATTGTTTGTCTTTGAGACAGAGTAGTGATGACTTATTCATTTTTTATTGATTTTGTTCAAGGCGACTTACAAAGCAATTATGATATATACAGTATACAAATAGAATTATAATTGAAAGTTATAATACATACAATACTAGAACAAAGCAACTAGCCCATGTCCCTTTTTCCTCTCTCTCACTTCAGGTGGAAGGTCAGGTAATATACATGCAATATCTATTCAGCAGGTGCAGTTGACTTGCATGTACAAAATATAGAGTACAATCGTTAATTCCATTTAATAGCTGTGTTTCTCTAGTATTCATGGCTTTTGAGTCACACATGTACTTTAAGCTAGAAGCAGCTCATTACAGCTCTCAAATGGCATCTAACAGTGATGGATTTTATTGAATATTATGAATAATACTTGAACTTTTTGAGTACCAGGACTGTACATCATAGTTTTGGCCATAGATTCTAGGTTCACACTCTCTCTCTAGTTACACCTTTGGTTTAATGTTCCCTAACAAGGGTAATTATTTAATGAACACCTAAGACACATTTCAGATGATGAGTTTTATTATTTAAATTGGCTTCTGACTATCATTCAATGCTCTGTCAGTGAGTCTCTTGAGCTCCTGTTCACAAGCTTCTTGTGTTACGGATATTGTCATATTCTCTTCACTTTTTTTCTTTTATTCTTTTTTTACCATTTTTGGTATAGTTAACTATTTCCTGCTTACTTGCTGTTTTTTAAGTCAAATAATTTCCCAACTTTTTTGTGCAATACTGACTATTCTTCTGAACAAACTGTTTATACTGCTATCATTTTGGCCCAGTCGTCCTCATTTATTCCAGTGTGTCCACCTTTTAAAAAAGAATGTGAATCATAACAATGACAGCAAACAATGTAATGTTCATGATATGATCAAGTTGTTCTATGAAATAAAGCGAGATGAATGAATAGATAATAATATTTGTGTGCATAAATGAAGAACAGAAACACATTTCATTCATGGGGATGGTTTAGAGTACTGCTACTTCAACTATTTAAAGTTCATGGTGTAACACAAGCACAAATAGGTGAAGAAAACATACATAAAGAATCATAAAGATCTGAAGCAGATCTGTTTTTAATGCCTTCTTCTGGTTGGCTCTGCATTTATATGCCATTCCAGGCTGAAGGTGCATTTTCCGGACGTGAGTCCAATGTGAAGTCAAAGGCCATCTGTGTTTTACCTTTTATGTCTAGAACCAGAAACAGAAAGTGTAACCTACTTGCACAACCTCTTTCCATTGGTTATTTACCTCAAAAGAGCCCACAAAAACGCCCCTGTAGCATACATACTGTACATGACAACGGATATATCTTCTGTTTTCCTGTAATTTTAGCACTCTACCAGTTGTAGTTTATTCCCTAATATATTTTATATAAATTAGTACATTATCTTTCCTATAATAGTAAGATATATTTTTTTACGCTTTTTAATTATATGTGGTTCAATTTGTTCATTTCGTATTATTACCATGTTTTGACATTTCTCCATTATAGTCTGATTAGCTAAAATAATTATAATTTCACTTGTTTCTGGTGTTTAATAAATATCTGATAGCTTCATATCCTGACTAGGATTGGTTCCTTTAATATGCATGCGAAGACAAAAGTAACAAAAATTACAAATAATATAAACACATTTATATTATGTTTTGCCTAGTGTAGTGAATTCCACTTTAAATCTCTACAGTACCATTACATGTCTAGCTCTATAACAGAAGCAGATTAAGTGACTTGCTTTGGGTTGCACAGTGAGTCAATGATAGGTATTAGATCTATGACCTGTACAAAGGAAGATGTTGCCATTTTGTAAAATAAATAGAGTGCAACAAGAGCAAAAGCATAAAGTGTATGGATCCACTTTGTAACACTTCAAAAATTATTAGTGATCAAAGTGATATCTCTATAAGGATCACATAATCCTGACAATTAATATAGGAGGCACTATTCTGCTAATAAAAGCATAACGGGAAGAAACTTGGTGCTGTCAGAGTTAATCCAAAATCAAAAGTAGGAAGCATCTTGAGGGCAATAGAAATCAGAAAATGAGATCTGCTAACCAGAGTTTTTCCGTTCTAATCCCTGAAGAGTTTTTTTTCCCCCAGGGCATTGGTCAATTCAGCCTTAATGCTCTACAACTTTCATCCATCATGTTATCCGGTATTTCCTAATCAATTTCCCAAGAGCAGAAACTCAATTTGACAATAAGACAAACTGCCCCAATTTATATTATTGAAGCAGACGCTTATTTGATAATCAGAGGAGAGCTTCATATTAAGTATCAGTGAAGCTGGTATGGATCTCCTGTCAGAGATGGATTATTATGTCAATGTTATGGATAAGCTACTTTCTTCAATGATTCTTCTGGGAGAAATAAGCAAAATGACTTTCTGTTTTGCTAGTATGTGTCAACAAGTTAAGCAAAGTATGAGCTTCCCAAGAAGCTTTAATATATTTTACCCATATGAAACAGAATAAACAAGAGCACTAAACTAGGTGAGACACAACCCTAAGAACTTGGTGTTCCCTACACCTTCAGATACAATAGTCAACATTTCAGAAGTTAAGGACAGAATGTTACAGTTCAGAATACAATTGCTATTTTTTCAGATTACCATAGTTTTACCTTCTATTTAGTCAATGTATTGAATCCCCTTATCAGTACCCAAAAAGAAATTGCAGACCCAGAACGGAAAAGGTTTAGATGGTTGTAGAGTACATCCTGAAGAAAGTTGTGTAAATTACCTATGCAATGTTTCCCAGACCTTTTTTAACAACATTGTTTCACTTTCATTATTGTCTTTTGTTCACAACTTTCTAATAAAGGTTAGACCTTTCTAATAATTCTAGCAATGTAAAGTATTAAACATATCATACAAATTTATCTAGCCAGCACTGTTATCCAAAATGACCCAAGACTGGAAAGTTCAAAGCATAAACATTCCAAACTATTGAATTGGCGGATTAACTGACCTACAGTATGTAAGATTGCATGGTGGGTGAGTGACAGGTACTTAGCCATTAGCACATCATAATAGACGCTCCTGTCTTCATAGAAAGATGTCGTAAAGTAACTATCAAAAAAACTGAACTGAAATTAAACCCAGCTTTGAAAATTGATCTGGCTGCACACTGTCTGGCTGTACATCATCTAGTGAGGTAACTCACTTAGTTATCCATCTTAAAATATAAGAGCCTAACCACGATACCATGTTTTCTTCCATCTTTCACCTTCTTTACTTCCATCATACCACTTTTTTACTTTCTCTTTTTTTACAGGTTGGGTGATCTTAACAAATTTACTTAGAGAAAACATTTATAATGACAGACCTTATTTCCCAGTAGAATCACCATTTCCAGGCTGGCATGAAGAGTGGCCATGGCAGATTTCTCTTTCTCTAATGGCTCCATAAGGCCCCTCCTTTGTTTCTTTGTTACTTGTTGTTTACAATCCAAAAGCTTACCCAATAGCTTGCAAATAATTACTAAGAAGCTGAAACGCAAGACTAGCAAGGACAATGAACATTGTTTTGGTGATTTTTAAAGATCATTTTTGAATTCCATTCTGCTGCCAATGTTATTTTTCCAAGTGATGAATCTCAGTTACTGCTGCTGAGTTTCTATAGGAACACTTGCAAACCTTAGGGTCAATTACTGCACACCTTAGTATAAATTATTCGTAACACTTCTTTCAGTAATAAAGAGTACACAAAACTGTGTTAATAACCTTACTGTACTTTAGATTCTATGAGAGAACTGGGTAAAATATTTATAGATATACTGTATGCTGTATTTACTTATTATTAACTTTAAATATATATTCCCAAACCATTCAATCCATATGGTGCATGCATACGTGTGCCCGGCTTTGTTGAGACAGGTTAAAACCCCAGTGATCCTGAACTGGATGAGGTTCCAGTGGATGGCTGCAAAAATATCTTTTAATACATCTCAGGTCCTGTCCTGGGTCTTTTCAATGTAGCTTTGATATCTATGTAATTTGTCAATATTTTCTTACTTCACTGTTTATTCATTTTAATTTTGCATATGGTTAAAAGGAATTCAGTATTTGTCTCTGACTAAGTGACCTTTTTAGATTACCTTGTTTAAAGTGGTTAACCTCTGAAAATGATGAACACAGTATCTTAGTAACCAAGGACTGGAGAGAGCTGTGGATTTTATGTTGCAGTTTTACTCAAAACTTTAATATCCTGTCATCTTAAAGCAGTATCTGATTTTCGTAGTTCTTTTGACACATGTATGTGCAATAAAGGAAAATGAAAACCTATTTTTATTCATGTACTTTACACAGTACAGGTACCCTTTTGCTTACATGGGTTTGTAGCCCCCCTTCATTTGTGTTATGTGAATAATGTTTCTACTTGGGTTTTATTATGGTACATATACATTTTCTTTATTTAAAAAAATTGGACAGCATGATTTCCAGTCTTCACAATTGTCCAGGATGCGCTGAGAGCTAGATCCATCTCCTTCAGAAGCAGGTTCTGAAATGAACAGGCATGGCATTTCCATAAGTAGACCACGGAGCACAAGTGATGGGACTTCCCAGATGCTACCAGAAGTGACATCATAGTTCTTCAGATGAGTCATCTTCTGGAGTCAGTAATGGGCCACCCTAGTCTCTGATCTTGGGGTTCCTACCATAAATGGTATGCACACGTTTGACCATATCTTTCCAGTAAATTAAACTGACTCTGGTAAGGGGAAACTAGCTAAGTGCATTTGTCAACTTAAACATGTATCTGATCATTTGTGTTCCGCTATTTTTGACCTCGAGTAAGTCACTTTAAAACTGTCTTGAGTTTTTGTGGGCTAGGAATACCAATCACTAAACACTTTCAAAGCACATAGTCCCAAAAAATGACAAACTGGGAGTAGACAAACTGCGCTAGTAGGTAGGGCAAAAAAGAATCTTTATATATAAAAATATTTTTCTTCACAAGAAAAATGCTTTCTAATACTGAGAAGTTCCGAAGGGTACAAAAGGCATATAATTCCTGTTAGAGGCAAATATGAAATCCTTGGAATAGTTGAAAAACAGAATAATAAGTCAAACAGCACATGGAAATCACAAGAACTCACCCTCTGAAGTGCATTAAGGATGAACTTCCAGGAACTGTGAAAAACCTTCTGGATTTATAGGGTAGATGGCAGTTCCTGGTGGTGATCAGCAGGTGGCCCCTTCTCTTGGGAAACCACTCACAAAACACCTGGACCATTGCAAAGGCAACTGATATTCATAGACAAAACCAAAAATAAAGAATGATGTACATAATACCATAAAGAATCAAAAATGAATAAAAGAGTCACAGAACCTGAATTTGAACCCCAGCTGAGACTTGACAACTGTTAACATTCAACTGGTATTAATTATGAAAGGTAATACAGTATAACAAAACCTAACATGTGGGTTGGATGTGGGAACACTCACTCACATACATCCCACACACAGACATTCACTCATACAGGGACAGTTTAGAATAACTACAGACCTTCTATATAAAATGTATGACTAGAAGGGCTATTTTATTTTTAAAATAATTAATTAAAAGCATAACTAAGTGTTTTATTTACTGTCTAGTATGATGTTGTTCTAGTCCAGAGAATGTCTGTCCTCATGTTCATTTTTGCCAAAATGACAAAAAACCTGGTGAGCTTAAAATTTCCTATAGTTAGCTTTAAGAAAAATACTGTATATCAAAATGCTCTATTTAATTATCTTTAATCGTCATTTATGAACCAAAAATCACACTGCTATTGAAGTCTTCTTGATAACATTACAATGTAGGGTTAGGCTGTGTCCTCTTTTTCTCATTTGTCATGTTGTTAAAGCTGGAGTTGAAACATGGTAATGAATCTCAAATTCCTCAAAATGTGATCTTCAGTTAGATGCCAGCTGGAATTCTAAGAGCAAACAAGTTAAGAAAAAACTCTTGTGTCACACTTCACTTTACAAGCCATCACTCAGTGCTTTAAGATGGCAAATTTTCAATTTGTCAGTCTGTTGGAGTAAAACATTTCTGCCTTGCTTCCATGAAATATTACACATGAGTTAACTGTTTAATCTTATTAACCTGTGACTCATATGACTCGGGCATGCAGTTGAAATCTAATGAAGAAAACGAATTAAATGATGGGTGACTTAGTTTGTCATAGAAGACCCACGGACATTGCTATGATCTCAGTACAGTAGCTTTTGCTGTGCATTGGTGTAGTAACTTTAGATCAGAGAACATTACATTTATTAGATATATTTGAGCTTTGCTTGAAATCCTTTTCGTTAAAAAATGTGATTTACTCAAGCTTGGTGTTAATTATCCAGGTTATTTATTTATTTATTTTCACTTTTTACAATACCTACAGTTGTTGCAAATTGTGGGTGTTTTGTTCTGTAGCAAAAAATAAAAGTGAGAGTGGAATTACTAATCATTAATTAAATGTATTTATGATACATGAGAATTCAAGACATGTGTAATAAATAGAGTTTGTACATAAAGAAGTCAATCAGCAATCTATACCTTACAGGACTAGACTCAAACAGATAATGATCAGGATTCATATACTGTGAAGGTTATTTAGTGAAGATTATGTGTAACATGGTTGCTAATTATTAAAAAGAATGAAAAGGTATAAAGATTGGTTTCCTGTTTTAAAAGAAAGGACCTCCATATGTTACGGGTAAGAGGAGATTGATTAGTGATGCCTGGGCAGCTAAAGGGAGATTGTATCAAATCTGAGAAAATTGAACCTTTTGTTGAGACCTGTGCAGACAGCATAACAAAGGACTGATCCATTTTTTTCTTGTAAACATATATCTTTATTTATTATTTAATTTTAATAAAATGGAAACTCACAATAGTGTCACAACTGACTACATAAGAAGCAGTTTATAATGTGAAGAACTAATTTCTGAAGCAGCTAAAGTGTAACTGAAGTAATTTTTAGTCCTTTTATTGATTTCACAATTAATTTTGGAGGATGCATCAATTTATTTTTTAAGCTGAAGGAAACATTAAAATACATGGCAATGACCTTTGCTGATGAAATAATGGAATTTTTAGATTCAAATCGCCTAACTGTAGCATTTAGAAATACTTTTCAGCATTGTGGAAAACATTTTAGTAGATCACAGCAACACATTTGCCAGTTGCAGGGAAGACGCAGAAGAAGAAGATAAAATTAACAAACAAGAGATAACCATTTAGTTCATCAATCTCATTTGCTTAGCTAATAGCTAAACATCTCTCTGAGATACTTCTTGAAGGTTGTCAATGTTTCTGCTTCAACATACGACTCGGTAGAATCAAAGACTGATGATCTGAAGTTCAATATACAGCATATGTCTTGTTTGACTAGAACAGAAGATACTTCACCAGGTTAACGAATGTGAAGGCTAAAGTTTAATATACTGCAAAATGTATTCCTTGAACCCATGGAGAGCTGTGCCTAAGGCCTCAAAATCTTTGCAGACTAATGCTACATTTAATTGAAATTTGGTTTTCAGTTTCTTGAACCTAGGTTTCACCAGCAAAATGCTAGACATTGCCTCATTTATTTCACGTAAAAACATACAGATTATTTTTGCTGTCTAGTCTATGGAGTGTGATAAGTAGGCTACATGAGACAAAATCTTTTCTGACATTTCATGAAACTTGTTATGACTAAATTTCCTATGTACATTTTTTCTTGTACATGCACATTAGTCTGGAAAATTTCACAGCTGAAAATCGCGCTCTACTCATTTTATTATTTAATGGTAGTCATCATAGAATTGAAAATGTCATTATAGGTTGATAGGAAAACAGATTAAAATCCTAATGGGAAGATTTAGTGCTAATTGATGCTGCTTGGAAACAGTCTGTAGTAGGCAGGAAATGCAAGGGTGATGATGGTTTCTACTCATACATTCTGTTCATTTAATTATTATACATTTCTGTAAGAAAACTGGAATCAAAACTGTCTAACTTTAGAAAATGAAAATGTTGTGAATAATACGTTTGATTTAGCAACAATAGTAACTACAAATCAGCACTGTAAGACTGGCCATTGAGTGACTTTTAGCACAAATGATATGACTGTGGTAGATAAAAGATTTTATTAATACTGTCAAAAAGTTGATATATCACAGCTGAAACTATGCACCTTCCTTGATTTTATATACTGTATGTAAGGTACTTAGTATATGTAATAAATAATGCAGTCACTGTTGACCCTCTATAGAAATAAGCTTATTATCCCCAAATAAATCAATGAATAATGGTTAGATAATTCTATTTTTGTAGCTGCATCTAGATTTTATCATCTTTCTGAAGAGTGTTTCATGTCAGAATAAAACATGATTCTCAGAATATAAGATGACAAACCTCTGAATACTTTTACACTTACAGAATATTTTAAAATACACCCATTTGTTACCTTGTCATTCTTACTTTTTTCAATATCAGTGCATCAAATAATATCCTGAAATGTACATTACAGTGTAGAAGGTCTACACATCTCTTAAAAAAGCACCACAGATTTGGGATATCAGCCTGAAACTGAGCGACATCCAATAAGATAGTTAACCAGTCCTAAAACATGGAGAAGAATGATACAGTCAGTCATTGTCCAGCCCACCATATCCTAAAACAGTGTCATGGGAGTCGATCCCAGGGCACAAGGCAGGAACATACCACAGGGCACACCAAGCACAATTTAGGATCGCCAATGCACCTAACCTGCATGTCTTTGGACTGTGGGAGGAAACTGGAGCAAACTCACACAGACACGGAGAGAATATGCAAACTCCACACAGGGAGGACCCGGGAAGTGAACCTAGGTCTCCTAACTGCGAGGCAGCAGCACTACCACTGTGCCGCCCAAGAATGATACAAGGGTTCTGAAAATTCAATAAAAATCGAAAGAAAGAAAGAAATGTACATCCCCTTTTCTAATTCTACTTGTAAATTGAAGCTGACATAGCCAAAAGCCTTCCATTTCTAACATCAGGATAATTGGCTTCCACCTGTGTGCCATTGTATTGTCTAGGATTATTTTAGAATAAAAGCAGCTATTGCTGTTGGCTTTACTTTGCTGGATAGTGAATCTTACAGTAAAATGTCAATTATGGACAAAAAGGAAGATTCAAAAGACCATTTGGCTAAAATTGTAGAAAGTCACAGATCAAGAAATTAATATTAAGAGATTTCAAAGGCTTCAAATATCCCCTGAAACACAGTTAAGTTTAGATGACATAAAATGAAAATTTATTTTATGTTTTAACACATGAAGGCTGGCATGGTTAATGGGCAACCTCGTGTATCCTGCATAATGACATTTTTATTGTGAATCTGCACTTTATCACCTCTCTGCGTATAAGAACCCTGCTATGGACTGTTGCCCCGACCAGAGATGCTTCCTACTTTGCAACTGAATGTCATGTACATTTTACAAGAAGCTAAAATGTGATACCTATCAAAACTTCAAAATTGGTCAATGTGTGCATTTTACAACAATATTCTAGGATCTGTAAAACTCTGGGATGCTCTTTGTTAGGAAAAGGAGGAAAACTAGATGGAGACAACTATAGACAGATTTTTCAAAAAGACATCTTGCCCTCTGTAAGAATACTGAAATTATAGTTAGTTTTAACCTTAACTGTAAATACACACCCTTAACATTTACCCTAATTACACATTTACATAACACAATGATGACTTTCTGATACTTGCTTAAATAATTTCAGGAATGTGATTTTAGTATGATATCTTATATATAAACGTCTATGCATAGAAGTTTGTGTGTCTGTCCGGCCTGGAAGTGAGAGGTGGAGTTGAGTTAAGGGCTCCACCTCTGAGGATATGCAAGTGAGGCTGGCATGTTGGCAAAATGAAACATCTGAAAAGAGAGCCACTCTCTTATCTGCTATTACAGAAGCATGGCAAGCACATCAGCAAAATGGTATCCCTTTTACTTTTCCTCCTGCCACTAATGTACAAGCAGTGCAAGCACATCGACAAAACGAAACCTCCTAGGGGAGAGACACCCAGAGTAGTTCTTTTCAATTTCCTGACATCTCTAAATTTCTAATTTTTTTTCTGATGATTTCAATAGTTTCTAGGACCCAAGGATTTTTAAAGCACGGGCTTACACAGCTAGTATGTAATATAGATTTACAATATTTACATACTGTATAAGTTTGCAGCTTGCTTCAACTAATTCAGATTCACGGTGGGCAGAGCCTATCCCCCCACCATTGCTCACAATGCAGAAAGCAGCTCTGCCAGTCCATGGCAGGACAAGAACAAAAGCTAATATTTTATATTTTTTGAATTATTGAATATTTTAGACATTTTTATGCATATTTAAACTGTGTTTTTCTTTTACTTTAAAGTTGATTAGCAGGGGAAGAAGACAGTTTAACAGAGAGGGGATTTTTCTGCAGTCAGAAGAGCAGACAAGCACCTTGTGCAAAATTGTATTTTAAGAAAGGCCAGGTTGTAATGGTCATTTTCTGGACTTCCATATGCATAAAAGCAAAGCTGTCGAACCATTGGTTATCTTCATTAACGCACACCTTGTGAACATGTACTAATATTGTCTGTTAGAATGACAATGGACAGATAAGGAATTAGAGGTGTTCACCTTGGTCCTGAAAAGCTCTAAAAAGTCATCAGCTTAAAGTAAAAGTATATATTGATTTGAAGAGAAGAACCAGGAAGTAGGAAAAGAAGAAAGAACACAAACATGCAGCAGTGTAACCGTAAGAGACTCAGAGCTGACACACATTGGGTGTGTCAGCCAGCATCATCTTTGACAGCTCCTGAACTGTTCCTGGTTGTATGGTGATTTGCTATACTCATTTACATTTTTATTTGCTTTTGCATTTTGGCACAGTAAGAATATTCAAGAATGTTAAACTCTATTAAATACAGTATGTTAAAATCTATTACGATTCAGTAAACGTTTATTGCTTGCTCCTCTTACTTGCCTTGTTGCTCTGTCTTGCTGTCTGAGTTATGGAGAAAGGAGGAGACACCTTCTAATAGAAGACTTGTCCTGAGTGATGTTGTAGTCCATGCTGAGAGTGTGTTGCATCTACAGGCTGTTTCTCCTTACAGAACAGTTGAATGCAAGGATAAGAGAACAAGAGTTGGTGTAGAAGACATATGTGAGGGTCTACACAACAAAGAATTTGTGTGTGGTAATAAAAGTATCTAATGTTTTAGGAAAGGGTCAACCCCAAAATCCTTCACCTCAAAACCCTTACATGATAAAACAGGGTTTTGACATGGGGCAGGTATTAAATTTATCCTAGCAACAATGAGTGCCAGGAAGAAATCTGCAATGTACTGGGACAAGACTACATTGTAAGGCTTCATAACCATATGCTCTTGGGATTAATTTAACATTATTAATCTACCTAACATATGTAAAATGTGACCGGCTTGTCATCCCGGCCAATACCCCCAGGCCGCCAGATGGAGCTCTCTCTGCAGTATGGAGGTGCCCCGAAGACCAGCAGGGAGTCATGAGAAATGTAGTTTTTGTACAAGACCCTGCTGGATACCACAGGGACCGCAACAGGGAGCTGCAGGGAGGACCGAAGACTTCTTTGTGCCCTTTAACCTAGATGGGCTTCCGGGGTGAAGAAAAGAACATTTTACCTGACCCGGAAGTGATACCGGATCACATGGACTGGGGATTGGGAACACTTCCGGGTCAGGGTATATAAAAGGACTTTGGGAGCTCCCAGACGACGAGCTGAGCTGTGTGGTAGGAGGGCAACGCGTATGGGAGTTGGAGGATTGTGTATTATTGTGATTATTATTTGTATGAGTATAGTGGAGGAGAGGGTGCTTTGTGCACTGTGGCATTTAAATAAAGTCAAAGTTTTGACTTTTACCTGGTGTCTGGAGTAGTGGACAGGGGTTCAAGGGAGCGATAGCGCCCCCCTATCTGTCACACATGCAACATATTTTAAGAAGTTGAAACAAAACTTTAATAACTTGATGAAAAACTTAATTTAGACATTATTAGAACATAGTAACATCATCTGGGTGCTGGACTGAAACCCAAAAAGCTGGATCAGTGAAGCTGCAGTGCCAAAGCTTCACCTTGCTGGTCCTCAACTCATTAGGATAGCTCAAAAGGAAAGACTGACGCAGACAGACATGGACCTAAATAAAAATCAAAATATGTGTAATTTTGAAGAAAGTGGTCGAAAAACCTTCCCCTTGTAACCTGACAGAGCGTAAGCTGTCTATAAAAAGTGTTAAGAATGTAATCATCACACAAACACAGGAAGGGGTGAAGCCCAATGGCAGAGGGGTAGTCTGACTATTAGTGTACTGAAGTGACTTTAGCTGCAGGTGGAACCTCCACACAACTGTTGTTACGGTTCTGCCTTTGTCCAGAAACAGTTTCATAAGCTTTAATACCTTAGTCTCAGAAAGTCTTTCTTGTGGGACGACTGGGATCCAATTCATTTTTTAATTTTGTGATTTAAGCTTTTTTGTAAAATGTTATGATTTGGTTTACAGTAAGATTGTGTTAGAATTCCAATAAAACATTAAAAAACATAATCCATTTTGTAGAAAATAATATGTTAAATTAAAACATAAAAATTTTAAGTGGTTTATTGATTTTAAAAGTAGAAAATAATATATATTAGATCAGAATCACTGCAGTTTTGGTACTAGATTCTTATGACTTTCTGCAAAGAAGTGCTGTCTTAATTTATGGCGATGAACTTGAGTACATTATTCAATTGAAGGGATTGTGATGAACCAACATTATCGATACCTTTGAGAATTTTGAAGATTAGGTCCACATGTAGCCTTCTCTGCTCCAGAGCCATTTTGGGTCATGAGAATTGTGACCTAGGAATCAACACTGACCTGCCTTCTAGTCCATCACAGGACCCACGTATTCACCCACTTACTCTAATACAGAACTTCAGGAAAATCCACACTCTTATAAGGAAGAATTTGCTTGTCCTCAAAGAATAATGGATCTGTGAGATAACAGCAGTAACCATTACAATTTGGGTGGGACAGATGCTGTAATAACTGAAGAGAAGAAAAACATTAAATCCAGAAGCAAGCATCAATAGTCAGTGGAGCAGTTTAGATATCTAAGCAAGGCCTACTCTGTGTACTACAATAGCTACTGTATACTGTAGGCATGTTTTGTGTCAGACCCACAATACATGCATGTGTAGCAGATTAAGTGGCCTTCAGCCCAGAATTTGATTAAGCAGGTTTAATAATCTTATGTCTATCCATAAATTAATTCTATTTTTTGAAACATACCGAGTTACAGAGTCTTAGGGGATCATATAGTATGCTGTATAGTATAAAAAAAACATAGTATTTATGTGCCTGATAATATACAGTGCATCCGGAAAATATTCACAGCGCATCACTTTTTCCACATTTTGTTATGTTACGGCCTTATTCCAAAATGAATTAAATTCATTTTTTTCCTCAGAATTCTACACACAGCACCCCATAATGACAATGTGAAAAAAAGTTTCCTTGAGGTTTTTGCAAATTTATTAAAAATAAAAAACTGAGAAATCACATGTACATAAATATTCACAGCCTTTGCTCAATACTTTGTCGATGCACCTTTGGCAGCAATTACAGCCTCAAGTCTTTTTGAATATGATGCCACAAGCTTGGCACACCTATCCTTGACCAGTTTCGCCCATTGCTCTTTGCAGCACCTCTCAAGCTCCATCAGGTTGGATGGGAAGCGTCCGTGCACAGCCATTTTAAGATCTCTCCAGAGATGTTCAATCGGATTCAAGTCTGGGCTCGGGCTGGGCCACTCATGGACAATTCACAGAGTTGTCCTAAAGCCACTGATTTGATATCTTGGCTGTGTGGTTAGGATCGTTGTCCTGCTGAAAGATGAATCGTCACCCCAGTCTGAGGTCAAGAGCGCTCTGGAGCAGGTTTTCATCCAGGATGTCTCTGTAAATTGCTGCAGTCATCTTTCCCTTTATCCTGACTAGTCTCCCAGTTCCTGCTGCTGAAAAACATCCCCACAGCATGATGCTTCCACCACCATGCTTCACTGTAGGGATGGTATTGGCCTGGTGATGAGCAGTGCCTGGTTTCCTCCAAACCTGACGCCTGGCATTCACACCAAAGAGTCAAATCTTTGTCTCATCAGACCAGAGAATTTTGTTTCTCATGGTCTGAGAGTCCTTCAGGTGCCTTTTGGCAAACTGCAGGCAGGCTGACATGTGCCTTTTACTAAGGAGTGGCTTCTGTCTGGCCATGCTACCATACAGGCCTGATTGGTGAATTGCTGTAGAGATGGTTGTCCTTCTGGAAGGTTCTCCTCTCTCCACAGAGGACCTCTGGAGCTCTGAAAGAGTGACCATCGGGTTCTTAGTCACCTCCCTGACTAAGGCCCATCTCCCCCGATCGCTCAGTTTAGATTGCCGGCCAGCTCTAGGAAGAGTCCTGGTGGTTTCGAACTTCTTCCACTTACGGATGATGGATGCCACTGTGCTCATTGGGACCTTCAAAGCAGCAGAAATTTTTCTGTAACCTTCCCCAGATTTGTGACTCGAGACAATCCTGTCTTGGAGGTCTACAGACAATTCCTTTGACTTCATGCTTGGTTCGTGCTCTGACATGAACTGCCACCTGTGGGACCTTATACAGACAGGTGTGTGCCTTTCCAGATCATGTCCAATCAACTGAATTTACCACAGGTGAACTCCAATTAAGCTGCAGAAACATCTCAAGGATGATCGGGGAAACAGGATGCACCTGAGCTCATTTTTGAGCTTCATGGCAAAGGCTGTGAATACTTATGTACATGTAATTTCTCATTTTTTTATTTTTAAAAAATTTGCTAAAATCTCAAGGAAACTTTTTTCACATTGTCATTATGGGGTGCTGTGTGTAGAATTCTGAGGAAAAAAATGAATTTAATCCATTTTGGAATAAGGCCGTAACATAACAAAATGTGAAAAAGTGATGCACTGTGAATACTTTCCAGATGCACTGTATATATATATATATATGTTTTTATTCAGAATTAGGCCTAAATTTCAGATTGATTAATGTGTATTCTTGAATTCTTCACATTCTCTGTTTCTAAAAGTAAGACAAAATGCTAATGTATTGCTTTCATGTGTAGTTTTTAAGATTCTAAAACTTCTCTTATTAAAAATAGTTCT
Source organism: Polypterus senegalus (assembly GCF_016835505.1). Classification (NCBI taxonomy): domain Eukaryota; kingdom Metazoa; phylum Chordata; class Cladistia; order Polypteriformes; family Polypteridae; genus Polypterus; species Polypterus senegalus. The sequence goes on from NC_053166.1 coordinate 55,921,809, forward strand.
TCTTTCAACAGAGTATATGCAAGATGAAAGATTAATTCAATTAATATGAATAAAAAAAACAGGTTTATGGATGTATTTTTGGCTTGCATACAAAATGTTTTGAATAAATTTTATTTTTAAATTTTATGAATATTGCCTAGCTTCTTAATTGGACTACAGTATATTTATACTGATGATGTTTGTTAGGGGTTTTCTTCTTGTCTCTTATTTTTGGTAATAATAGCTGTTAAAGTTGAGCTTTTTTGTTTGGGTCTTTGCAGAATTAACTTAGTTGGCACATTTTGCCATATGCTTGACATGTGTCTGACAGGAATTGGCAGCCACTGAGTGCCTATTGTCAGTGCCCAAGGCAAACTAAAAATTGAAAGAATCAAAAAATAAAGCATAGGAAAATAGTTCTGGACTATTTTGGAAGTCACTGGCATATGATAGTAATTGCCACACTATGACAGTTTTTATCATATGCAAAAAAATAAAAATAAAAAATGCCTGGCTTGCTGCCCTTGGCACTCTTTCTATTATTTTTGAGGGGGGTGGTGATGAGAAAAAAATCATAGAGAACTTCTTGAAGGTTGAAAGAAGACAGCTGAACAGGGCAAGGGATATACAGATTGAGAATTATTTGAGTTCAGAAATTCTCAGGAAAGCAAAGGTCAGCATTTGTTATTTGTGGTTTAAAATAATTAAGATCTTTTTTTAAATATTATGCTGTTTATTACTTGGATTTACATAGATTGCATTGTTTTTTAATTTGTCTATTTTTACAAGATAGCATCAGGGGAAGTAAAATGTATTATATTAACAGAGACATATACTGTACATGTTATGTTTAAAGAATGCAAATCTCTGTTCACTCTGTGTGCTTTTCGTGTGCTTGGTGTGTTAATAAAGCTGTTAAGCAATAAAATTATAATTTGTAGCTATGCATGAACAACTGAAAATTGCTAAAGCAGTCATTGAAGAGTCTAAATGTACTGGGAAAGTAACTCTTCAGCAGTCAGCTTGTGCAGCTCCATTCTCAAGGACACCGCTTTAGATATTAAATGATTTTTAGTTTTGTAGGTAATGACCATTATGTAAATTACATTATTATACCAAATGAATATGCTATGACTTAAACAACCAGAGCAGACCTTCACTGATTTCTGAATATGCATAGACCTTCCTCAATGAAAATTGAAACAATCCAGCGATAATAAAGGGTTTTATATTATAAGCATATGAGACAATATTTCTGTAAAAACACAATGGTCTTAAGTATAGGCATATGGCAGATGTAACTCAAAGTTTGTTGTACATTGGAAACGTCTAATGTGGTTATATGTGCCTACCAAGAAAGCAAGTAAAAGCCTGCATATGTGTATTTTAGGTGTTGTTCACAAACATTTACAGCAGGCGGCTGATCTTGATTCTAAACCCTTTCTTATATTAGCTAGCTGGTTAGCTAACTAAACTTTTAAATCTTCAGTTTCTGGCCAAGTTTTCCACAGTTTTGTCAGGTTCTACTTTGGTAGAAGGCACTTTTGTGTGTTTTTTCCCTCTTTTTCTTCCTAACATAACGTAGAAGCAACTTCAGTCTTGCTCAGTTCCATTTCTGCTGTTCAATTCAGTTCCATGACAAATATCTGTTGCTATTGCCACTGGTAGTGAAATAAACAATGACAATACAGTACAATGTAGTACTACAACACATCAGACACAAACTACAAAAAAAGCAATGGTAACAAAAAATCTATACTAATAAAAGGCAAAGCCCTCACTGACTCACTCACTCACTCACTCATCACTAATTCTCCAACTTCCCATGTAGGTAGAAGGCTGAAATTTGGCATGGTTATTCCTTACAGCTTACTTACAAAAGTTAAGCAGTTTCATTTTGAAATTCTACACGTAACGGTCATAATGGTCGATAACGGTCAACAACATCCGCCATATTGAACTTTCTTATTTACGGCCCCATCTTCATGAAATTTGGTAGGCGGCTTCCCTGTGCTAACCGAAACCGATGTATATACTTATTTCGATGGTATGACCCCACTTTTGGCCGCCATATTGAACTTTCCAACGTCACTAATTCTCCAACTTCCTGTGTAGGTAGAAGGCTGAAATTTGGCATACTCATTCCTTACAGCTTACTTACAAAAGTTAAGCAGGTTTCATTTCAAAATTCTACGCATAACGGTCATAACGGTTGACCACATTCGCCATGTTGAACTTTCTTATTTATGGCCCCATCTTCACGAAATTTGGTAGGTGGCTTCCCTGTGCTAACCAAAACCGATGTACGTACTTTTTTCAGTGGTATGATGCCACTGTCGGCTGCCATATTGAACTTTCCAATGTCACTAATTCTCCAACTTCTCGTGTAGGTAGAAGGCTGAAATTTGGCAGGGTCATTCCTTACAGCTTACTTACAAAAGTTAAGCAGGTTTCATTTCGAAATTCTACGCGTAACGATCATAACGGTCGACAACGTCTGCCATGTTGAACTTTCTTATTTATGGCCCCATCTTCACGAAATTTGGTAGGCGGCTTCCCTGCGCTAACCGAAACCAATGTACGTACTTATTTCGGTGGTATGATGCCACTGTCGGCTGCTATATTGAACTTTTCAACGGTTTTTGTTACTTATGGGCCCATCTTCAAGAAATTTGGTAATTTCTCCAATTACTATTTCAATAAACATCACTGATAGAGATATTAAGAACTTTGGACGCATTCAGAGTTTGGTTTATTCTCTCCTTTAGCTCCCCAGACATCATATAGGTAAACTAAACCCAAGATGAGGCACATGAATACACAGACACCGCTTTCTTTAATAACCCTTAATAGGGATCTCTAAACACTAGTGAATCAGGATACCAACTATTTACTATTATCCTCATGTCAGACAGGAAATCTACAAAAAACACAGCCCTAGAACTAAGAGAGTGAAAAAGATAGCTAAACTTTAAGAAACTTTCCAGGAATTGGACACATTTTTAATGTTGTCATTAGCTCCAAGAAAGAGAAAAGTATGAAATGAAAATATCCAGAATTGTTAATTTAAATAGAAGAGTCTGGCATCCAGTAGATACATTGAGTCTGTTCTAGAGATCATAAGAGAAACCAGCAAGTTAACCTTCCAAAACAAGTTCAATGAAAGATTCAGTACGTGTTTATATGGTCTGACCAATTTAATTATGGATGGCATTGAAGGTAGGCATGGAATTATAAACACTGATAAAGTACCACTGATCATTAAAGACCAATTTTATATACTTGGTGTCAATTACTCAAGTATTTCTAAATCTATGGGAAAAAATATATGAAAAAACACAAAATATTCCTACGAAAGATGACACTATGTATGTTTCCAAATCACCAAATCGCTCATATTAAACAACCATTATATATAAATCATAGAAACACACTAAGCTGCCCAAGCATTACAACCAAAAGGACCGGTTCAACCCCATCTAACTTCAAACTGATATAAAGTGTGCTACATAATCAGGATTGGTGGCTCTTAGGCTAAGGATCTGTGCTGATATCTGGAAGTTTGCTGGCTCAAATCCTGTTACTTCCAGAAGAGATCCTACTCTGTTGGGCCCTTGAGCAAGACCCTTAATCTTAAAATTGCTCCAGAGACGCTGTATAATGGTTGACCCTGCTCTTTGACTACCAAACGTTAAGTGAAAAGATGTTTTCCCCTCAGGGATTAATACAGTGTACCAAAATAATGTCATAAAGGTATAACACAATCCACTGAACCAAATTCAAAATACAGATGCAAAGACAAGTCCAGACTGTAGCAGAGATGAAAGGTTCCACTACTGTGAACCATAAGGTCAATCTTCTGCAAACACTTTGTAATTTAGAATCCCTAAAAGTAATATTCTGTTCTTGGCTCAATGCCCAATATAGGCATTATAATTTTCCCTTTTCCTAACTTGGACTTTTATTTTCTTTTTTACATTTGGTGTTATTGAGTGCAGGTCTCCTTCTTCATAAAATTTTCTTTGCCCGTATATTGTACATTTTTTTGTGCATGGTAAAAGGAAATCTGAGTGTAGCAAGGCAGTCACAGAGGCAAGTGTACAGTATGTCAAAATAACCTATGTATTATTGAGCAGGTTGAAGACTCTTACATATAATATCATATAAACTAGTATATTATTCTCTTTGCCTCCCCTTAATTGCTCTGTTCATCTACAACATTATATTAAAGTCTTTGCTGGTACTCTGTTCTGGTTAGAGGCACTCCAATTAATCTTGTACTAGGATGTGAAATAATTTTTTTAGCCTCTCTTCTTGAGGTTTCTCTCTGGCTTCACTTAGGTTTTCTCACCTTCAGCTTAAAAAAAGGATGAGACTAAACAGAATTAGTTCAATAAACTGCCAGAGAAAATATATTATTATAGCCATTCCTTAAATAGATTGTGACTGTCTTTTTCTTTTCAAATATGAGCATCAAGGAAATTGTTGTTTGTATTTTAGTGGTGTTGATTTTTCCCGGTAAAATGTGTCAAAGTTCATTGAGTTGACTTGATCCTGAAAATGTGGATAGACATCTGGCTTGCGAACAGTTCTACATACACATATTGACAGGACGCTATGTAGAGCTTGTCTGCAGAAGTGTGTGGGCAAATCCAGACACACGTCAGAATGTCAGTTTGGCATTTGTGAAGTTGTAGAGAACCCCTAGTGGCAAGCAGAAGGTAGATTTTTTTTTACAAGCGTGAAGAACATTTATTCTCTCTTTTTCATTCTTTATGTTGTGAATATGCATATATATAAGTACAGTCATTCATTTTGAAAACTTCTTATTCAAATGCAGGGCCATGGGGTGCAGCACCAAGCAAACTTACACACATGCACCTACACTTTTTCTCACACAGGGCCACCAGTCAATCTAAAATGCTCATTTTGGGAGTGGAGAATCTGTACACTGAGCTACTAGGGACCTTGAAGCAGCAGTGATAACCCCTGTGCTATCATGATACCCCAGATATTCATTGTTAATTATTTAATTAGTGGCATTTTACATTTCAGACTTAATTTTTGTGAGCATGACACAATGCTGTAGAAAATTTTGCTTTGATAGTTTCATACATATACTGTATAAAAATGTATTCAGAATTAAATCTTGTGTGAACAGGTGCACTTGAAAAGTGATAGTATAAAAAAGAAATGGAAAATGCATGATCTCTGTGATACTGAATGACAGCAAGAACATTTTAAGTAATTGTAGCCTTAAGTACATTCTTCAAGCAGCATGAAGTCCTTACTCTTTTCTATTTAAATCATTCAGAAAAAAGGAAAAAATAATTATCATTATTACAGTTTGCATAATCATAAAGCATATTTTAACAGGCAGCTTAATACAGTAAACTTTATCCAAAATGTTGCACATTAAAACAAGATGGCATTTTTCTCCTGTGTGAATGTTTGTTGAGAGGATTAAAGTTTTGAGAAAAATGTATGTGCTGCTTATGCTTGGGTTACTTAAATACACTACACACACACACACGCACACACTCACATGTGTATATAGGTTAGGTAACTAGAGAGCTTTATTATCTGCTGTTGTGTCAAATTCTTAAAATAAGCTGCCATTTCCAATGATTGGCAGCCAATGTGCATTTAAATTTCAGCCCCAACCTGAGTACGCTTACATCTTTATAAAGAATTATTGGTATTGAACAATGTATCTGCAGGACAGCAAAAAGTAGTTCCAGTAAAGATGGCAGAGATAAAAGACTCCTCTAAAAAATTGTACATTCACCCAAGAGCCACTCAAGAATTCTTAGAATATACTTTGCACATGTGTTAGAATAACATGAGTTTGCAGTGCCATAGTTGAAAATGCATTTACCTTTATGCCTTTCCCAGGTGGTATTACATTTAAGCAACTGAGCCTCAGGTCATTTCTGAGATATATGTCATTACTAATTAGATTTTCATTTAGTCTGAGCAAAAGGCTGATCACTTAAAAACAGCCTGCATGAAATCTGTATAAAATATTTTATTATTGTCCATATTTAATGTTTACTGAATTTAAAAGAAGAATAAAAAAGGAGGGAATACTTTGCTGCTTGTGTGTTTTTTTATATATTATTGTGATGAGAGAAGTTTATATTCAGCTTCTAATGTAGATGCAATTGCTGTAAGCCTGGCGAGTGCAAAGAAAGCCCAATTTACCTACAGCACACAGACATCACAAAATTCTTCTTACAATCTTCAGACTTAAATATACTGTACTTTAGTGTGTGGTGACTATCTGTTCTCCAATGACACAAAATTCTTTTGTTAGAAATGAACTGGTTTCCCATCTGGCTTAGGTTGTTTCTTTTCACTTAATGTGACTACCTTAGGCTTCAAAATGACACAGCACTGGACAGGGTAATATAGTAAGAAATGTGACAGCAAGTCAGATGGAAATACATATGACTTACAGCATCTCTGATGCATTTTAAGGCACCTTAGAGACATTTCTTGATGTCATGAAACCGGGGTGGGTATTTGTGCTTTGTATTGGACTGGTACTCTCTCTAAGGTTGTTTGTCCCCAAATCCCAGTGCTGCTGCATTCGGTGACAGCTTCTGCAACCCTGATTTGAATTAAGCAGGTTCAACAATGTATGTATGTAAGTATGTATGTACTGCATGTAAGAATAAGTGGGTTCAGAAAATGGACAGAAGAAATTATGTTATTTTTTATTGTATGTATCACAATTTTTTAGCACTTCCTATGTTAAAAAAGCCTTAAAAACTATGTTGAATATCTTAAAATGAATTTTAAATAACTAATAAATAATTTAACATTAATCCATTTGTTCAGTTTTATAATTATATTCTATCCACAGTTGAGGCATTAATTAAATCAACAGCAAAATAAACAATTTGTCTGAGCTGTCAAAAATTCATCCATCCATTTTTCAAACCTGACTGTTCCAATTTAAGGTTGCTTGGGCTTATCCTGGTTAGATCTGGTGCAAGTCATTACCCGGCTAAGTCAAACAGCCCAACTGGAGTTTTCATTTAAGTAAATATTAATTTTTTGGGAATTTGGGAAGAAACCGTACCATTGGTTACAATGGAAGATCCAACTTTGGACAGGACTCTAGTTCATTACTTTATAAGCTATCAAAAAATGAGCTATACTTATCTAAAAATATTATACAAATGTAAAATATCAGAGTAACATGATTTCATATTTCATAGATTAAAATTATATTTCAGTAGAGGTGGCTATATTCCCATGTGTACCATTCATAGTGAAGAAGTTGCTGCATAGATTGCACACATGCTTCTTCTCTGACGTGGATGTGTGTTTCTTTTGTAGTTCTTGGAGTTTACTCCCTCAACTCCCCTGATTGTATTAGTGGTGTGCTTAGTGCTTTGATTTGAAAGCTCAGGTGATAGCTGAAGTCACATGGGCACTGATCATCTGATTCATCTTGATGAATCGCACAGTACATCTGGTCTGGTTTGGCTGCTTACAAAAAAAAAAGAAAAAGCTTAGTGTTTACTTCAGTCAAAGACTGTTAGCCTTGCTTATCCCAGTATGTTCAAGGAAATGTCATTTGACATTTGAAGAAGGCACATGGGGGCATCACCTATAGGTGCAAATAAAGAACAACCATATTGGAATTTCACAAATAACAGTGTGTTTTTCTGAACTTCCCCACGTAATTAATAACGTTAATCTAATCTAATTTGTGCATGTTTCTTTTTTTACTTCTGTTGGGAATTTTTTTACATTATATATGATTCTATAGAATCAATGTCTTTCTGGGGTTTTCAATGTTGTACTCTTGAGTTAATTCGTATGTAGCAGAAGAACCCTTTAATGGCTTTAAAAAAAAATTTGCTTAATCATCTTAGATAAAAGTGTATGTACGTCCGAGCTTGATGATGTAAAGGAGCCTTGTCCAGTGTTGTTACCAGACTTGTGCCCAGTGCTGTAGGGACAGGCTCTGGCCCTATGCAACTCAGAATTTTAAATTTAAATGGTGGATGTGTGGCCAAGGATCTGCACTGGTATCTAGAAGTTGGCAGGTTCAAATCCTGTTACTGTCAGAAGGGATCCTATTCTGTTGGGACTGTGAGCCAGGCTCTTATGATGAAAATTCCTCCAGGGGTGCTCTGCAACGGCTGATTCTACACTGTGACTCTCAAAGGTCATGCGAAAAGACAATTTCCCTTTGGGAATATCTATACATATAAAAGGTAAAGCCCTCACTGATTCATCACTAATTCGCTCACTTTCCATATACAAAGTAGGTGGAAAGCTGAAATTGTGCGTGCTCATTCCTTGCAGTGTACTTACAAAAGTTAGGCATGTTTAGTGTCCTATTGCAACACCCAAGGGGGGGAAACGGGTGTACCCCCTAAACTGTATATATAGGGGAAACCCCTCCTCACTATTTCTGCGACTTCCAATATACAGTACGTAGGAAGCCCAAATTTCCTATGCTCATCCTTTACACTGTACTTACAAACATTAAGTATGTTTCATTTCACGCTGTGGCCCCGTAACGAACTTTTGAAAATAACGTCTTCTTTTTGGCAGTTCTCATCATTATGCCATAAGGAACTTTTGGAACTAACCTCTCCTTTTGGCGGTTTTATTCCTTATTTCCATTAACAGAGGATTTATTTCATGGCAGAGATGCACAAGGGCCGCCCCGGTCCCCCTTCCTTTTTCCACACGGCTGCTGTCCGTGCAACTACCACGTGGTTGGCTCCCTGCCTAAATACATTAACGACATCCCGTGCTCATGTGCCTCCTTACTCGCTTCCTTACTTTCCTCAGCTGTTCATCATGCTCACTGCTCCCTTCTTCTTTACCCCACCACTTCAAGCCTGTTATTGTTTGCCTTCCTTCACATCTTCTGCAAGGAAACATTGCTATAGCTGTCACTTCTTCTGGCATTGCTGCGACTCTTCTTCAGGGTGGAAGGACTGCTCATTCTTCTTTCAGGCTACTTCTTAACCTCACCCATACTGATTCCCCCATGTGAAACATATCCAAGCAGAGCACCATGGCGCAAGTGCTGCATAATTGTAAGCTCATTGTATGGGATGAATGCATTATGGCACACAGACCAGGTGCATTGACTTGACACAAGATTGCTTCTCACATGGCCAACTGTACGTTGCATGCTCAAGAGTAAGCTCAGCAGACAGCTTGGTCATTTTACAGCCTAAGGGCAGAACTGCAAATGTCATTTACAAAAAGATCCTTACATCCTAAAAATGTGCATTTCTCATACACAACATTTACAATCATAAATTAAACTCTTTACAATCATCAAATTTACTGTCAATGCTAAAATAAGCCTATGACAATTACATTGACAATCATGTTACGTTATTTTTAAAATGTTTCCTTTTCTTTTTCATAACTTCTTTAACACACTACTTCTCCACTGCGAAGCGCGGGTATTTTGCTAGTATATACAGTATACAGGTATATATAAAGAAAATGTTTTTATTACAACTAAATAAAACAACAAAGAAGGGTACAAAACTTAGAGGCAAAAAAAATGCAATAAGGGGATGAGTCAAAATAAAGAGACCTCTTTCAGTGTTCCCTTTCTATCTTTCTTCCTTCTTGCATCCACATTACTCTAAGTTCATTAGAGCAATGGCTTTTACAAGCCTGATCCATACAGTACTTCCAAGGTCATTACAAGTTAACTCTGAAGCACTTCCAGTAACAGACAAAGCCCTACAAACCCCCTGGGGCTGTTTACCCAGAGCTCCCTTTGGTAACTCCAGGTATCATTGTCAGACAGCTGGCCCTTATTTTGCAAAAGGGCCAGACATCCCTGTAGGGGCATCAATCGAAGTCTCTTGCTGCCAGCATTTACAGGAAATGGGAATACAGTATAGGGGCCAGAAGTGAATCTTGAATGAGAATATGTCTGGTAGGACAACTCATTAAAAAGTCTGTAGTGAATTGTGGCGAAATCCACTGCTGCAAAAGCTCCGCCTTCTGAGCTTCTTCTTAAACCACCTGCCCCTAATGTCTCCAGTCTGTACTCTTTAAACCACTGGGGTTTCAGGTAGAGACCAAAAGAAACTGAGTAAATGACTTGACACTGAGAAAAAATCAAAAGCTAAATTGCTGTTATTAATTCAGGAGCGTTGTAGGACAAGGTATCTAAAGCTTAATGATTAATTGTACAATGTAATGAGCGTGGCAACAGATGCAAACAATGCAGTTGGTCAGTCCCACACATTTGGGAGGTACTATAATCTGGCATGGCATGTTTGTATTTTCAACTAGATAGTGATGTTAACTTCCTTTAGTTATTTGTTTAGATGTGCAGTTGGAAGATGGATGCTGTGTTGCCTCATCTGTGGTTCGACTGGTGTCATTATGCATATTTACATATTTTGGTATTTTGATTACTGAAATGGGCAACGTCTATGGCTCCTTGTTATCACCTCTTTTAATGGCAGTACTTTTCACCTCCTTTTGATGGGGTGTGATACACCATTTACTTTGAATGCATATCTTGGAATTTATATTTTCATGAACATAGACACATAGCACCTGTGACAACATTACTAGTCTAGTGACGTCTTTACACGCCAATGCACCTCTCTTGTTACAGAAAAGGTTTTCCTTTGCAATAGATTATGTTCATTTTTAATGTCTGTAATGTATGATTTGTTGGAATGACAAATGCAATGCATATGGCACTGTTATATACAATTTGGTATGGGATTTGTAAAACAAGTGTTAATGTTTGTGGTCCGCCAACAGTAGGAATTTCAGAGACATAGCAACTGGAAGGATATTTATTAGGGTGGACATTTACATATGTAAATGTGTCATGCTTGGGTCACATAATTGCACAGAAACACAGGAGATTGTAGAGACAGGAACTTTATTCAAACACTTCAAATGGACATATGACTCTCTCAGAAGTAAAACAAACTCCATATGTAGACAGAGGGGACAGTTCCATCTCTCAATTAAAAGAATGCAAAAACACCTTCCTCTTCAAAGGGTTGTGCGTTGGGAGCGGGACCCCCAACAGGAGCAGAGGACATCTGGAGTAGGAGAGAGAGACAATGCAATGAGCAAAAAGTACAGGAGCTGTTTTAAAAATATGAAGTGCTGCACAAGAAGCATATCATGCGACACAGCAGCAGCAGCAGCCAAGCATCTAACGAAGCAAAGGGGAGCCATACTATATTTTGTTCCCATCGCAACAGCGTTCAAGAGGGGGCCTCAGAAGAGTGACCGCATCCCCCAGGGGTGTGCAGAGCCCCCTTCTTCACAATAGATTAAATCTGAACATGAAACAGTTTATTTTTTGGCAACAAAGTATGAAAGTAGAGTAGTCTTATAATGAACTGCACATGCATAAATGGCTGCTGGCCAAAAGTGTATTTCACATACAGTATATATTTATGAACAGATATCAGTGTCTCTGTGGTGGGCTGGCGCCCTGCACAGGGTTTGTTTCCTGCCTTGTGCCCTGTGATGGCTGGAATTGGCTCCAGCAGACCCCCGTGACCCTGTAATTAGGATATAGCGGGTTGAATAATGGATGGATGGATATAAGTGTCTATGCAGTCCTTAACAAACCAGTTTAAATGACACTATATTTTATGATACTTTGAAAAGTAGTACTAATACACATCTCTATATCTTCTGTAAATCCCACCCATGCAGAACTGATTTCAGGGAGGGGCATGTATGAAGTAATGGGTCATTACCCTGCATGGAGACCTCATTCCAAATGTTTACACATTTGTTTACACATTTGTTCTGGCAAATGGTTTTGGACTACCAGCAGGCTGCTACTGAGGAAATTGAATTAATTATCCTTTCGAAATTAAGAATTATATCTTTGTGGGAATAGACAATGGATAGATGGTTAGATGGATTATCTGAGTGTAAGTGCATTCTTAAGTCCCATTTTTTAATGATGTTCCAGGTCTTGGACAACTAGGGTGACGGGACAGTAAAGGTGGATTACCATTTTGATAAATACTGGTAATTCCACTAGAGATGCCATTGAGATAAATGATTTTGCCACACATTACTAACAGCTGTGAGTTGTTAATCTTGTCATTATTAATTTTATTTAAAAAATATTAATTTTTAATTATCAGAAAAAATATTTGTTACTGATTGCCAAGTCCTATATGACTATATGATGAAAGCATAATGACACAACTCAGACATGACGGTGCAGTAGGTCGAAGTTTTACTGTTAAACATAACATTGCATTTCAGGACATTTTGTTTGTTAGATTCACCATTACTTTGAAAATTCTGCAAAGGTGATAGACAGAAACGGCAATGCTTTTCAGCATTTAAGAAATAAGTTTGCTCTTGAGAAAAGTGAAGCCAGAATTAAGGAAGGTGTTTTTGTTGTTCCTAAAATCTGTGAACTGATGCTTGACAATGAGTTTAAAAGGAAACTGAAGCCCACTGAATCAGCAGCGTGGGAAGCATTCGTGCTGGTTGTCCAGAATTTTCTTGGCAGTCAGAGAGCAGAGAATTCTGCTGAGATTGTGGAGAACTTATGGGAGCCACAATGTCACTGAAGATGCATGTTTTACATTCTCATCTTGACTTTTTTCCACCAAATCTGGGCAATGTCAGAGTTGAGTATGGGGAAAGATTTCAGCAAGATATAAAGGTGATGGAAAACTGATATCCAGGAAAATTTACTCCGAGCATGATGGGTGACTGCTGTTGGTTCTTGCAAAGAGAGACGGATGTGCAGTACAAACGCAAAAACGAGTGACTCCTACATTTTTGGGCACGCTGACCTCACTTTTATATTGAGGTAAATTGACATAAATATGCTTTAATGTGTCTCTGGACTTGTCTTCTGGTTTGTTTTCAGAAGAAACGCATCAAAACAATTTTGGTGGGACATAGTCAAAACTCCAGATATTGTGTTGATTTATTATACAGATATTCAAAAGTGGAGCAGCACGGTGATGCAGTGGTAGCGCTGCTGCCTTGCAGTTAGGAGACCCGGGTTCTCTTCCTGGGTCCTCCATGCGTGGAGTTTGCATGTTATCCCCGTGTCTGCGTGGGTTTCCTCCGGGTACTCCGGTTTCCTCCCACAGTCCAAAGACATGCGGGTTAGATACATTGGCGATTCTAAATTGTCTCTAGTGTGTGCTTGGTGTGTGGGTGTATGTGTGTGCCCTACGGTGAGCTAGTGCCCTGCCCGGGGTTTGTTTCCTGCCTTGCGCCCTGTGTTGGCGGGGATTGGCTCCAGCAGACCCCCGTGACCCTGTAGTTAGGATATAGCGAGTTGGATAATGGATGGATGGATGAAAGGTGTCATTTTGCTTGACTTCTCACGCAGCAAAAGAAAAAGAAATAATCTGGGGAGTGACCAACACTACTTTTTTTTTTTTTTTACCGTGTCCTGTTTGGGCTGTGAAGCAATCAGAATTGATGTCTGAATGCTGGCGACTAGCCTTACAGTTTTTCTCTCAGGTGGAGCGTTACAGCTTCTGCTGACGTCACGCCTGATACCAAAACTTTATTAAAAATATTTTTAGATGTTTTTAAGATTCGAACCGGACACGGAGACAAAAGTGAAAGAAAAAGAAGAGAGAGAAGGAAGAGATGGAGGTAAAGGGGGAGGGGGGGGGTTTCGTATAGAATAAACAATAAATGAACCAGAATCCGCTTCTAGACCTGCAGAAAGAGAGGGGAAACAAAAAACCACAAGACAAAAACATTGCTGCATCAGCTACATGAAGATATATAAAAGTAAAAATGTTTGCTGACAATCATACAGTAATTATTACTGAGGCATTTAAGGCCACCACAACCTTAGATCATGTGCTGAAGATGTCCAAGTCATACTTATGAAATCACCATGTGAGCACCTGTGTGTGTACGCACGCTTGTATGTGTAAGGTTTCTCTATAGGAGCATCCAATAGTGAGTGTCAAGG